>NC_048583.1:6146622-6424122 GCF_013265735.2 Oncorhynchus mykiss | reverse complement strand
TCTGGCTGGTCAATATTCAAATAAAAAACACCACCACCTCATCCTCTCTTCCATTATCCACTAATTGTTTTCTAAATGATATCCACCCTCTCTCTCCTCCTCTCCCCATTTACATTAGACAGTATATTTAAAGGAAGCAGGGAGTTCATTTCCCAGAACTCACCAGGAGCTCCCGTGAGGCTTCACTTCCCCTCTCCCCCGCCACCTCTACGCCGCAGACAGACCCGTTCCTTTAGCAGCTATCGCTAACACTAACACTAGCCACCCCGACAGACCTGAGAGGACCTGGACATTAGCTAATCCATATTTATTGCATCTGGTCCCTCTTCCCCCGGCTTGTAATTTGTATGGAGAGACATATTAGCGCTAACACGCTAGCCCTGGCAACAACAGGTTCAGACTGGTGTGAGATGCTACACGTCTGAATTGACTTAGCGTTAGCCTCGCGGGACCTAGCGGGAGGGAAGGTACTGGCTAGCAGGACTTGTCTGGCCGTATTGAGTTTCTGTGATGGCTGTTTAGCTTGTAGCTATGTGGGGGCAGAGGGGGGGAACAGAGGGTGCCCCGGCTCAATGAGTTTACTGACAGGAACCCTTAGACCACAGGGCCAGGGATCGATAGTCCCTGCACTGAACTACACAGCACCGCCAGACGAGACAGACCCAAACAATGGGGGATAGTATTACATTACACACAGTCACTCACAGACGTGTACTTACACACACATACATGTACTTACACACACTTACATACCGGTACATGTGTGTTCATACTGGATTTATTGATATGAAAATGCTTATGTCTCTGATTAACAGGCACGCATTGCCACACACACACACACACACACACAGAGACACAGACACACACACACACACACACACACACACACACACACACACACACACACACACACACACACACACGTCACCTCTGGAGGTTATGTTTTCCTCCCTTGGTCCTGGAACCTGGTCTCCAGGTGGTCCCATGTGTCCCTCTGAACAAACACTGTCTCCCTCTCCACTTCCTCCTGTGTCACAGGGCCAGCCCCAGACATTGTGTGGCCGCCGCCCACCGTGCAGCCCCGTGATTGGCCAGAGGGTCACGGAGTTGACATTTATTAAAGGAAGTTACACGGCCGGTTATGGGGAGCTGACAGTCCTCTCGTCACGTCTCTGGTCCCGCCAGGAATCACAGGGGTTTGGGTTTCTGCCTCCCAACAATAAAATAAACAATGAACTTGTTAAGGGCCTGTATGACCCTCTCAGGGCTCCCTATTGAACCAAAATGACAGCTTTCGTTTTGCAGCTCTGTGCCACTGGGATCTGTAGTTCTACCGGAGTAGAGTAGGAGAGCTAAGGCAGTGGAGCTAAGGTGGACTACATGTCGTCTGCCATAAAAACACATGTTGGGGTTTGGGAAAGGAGAACATTTGAAGTATTTCAAGGTAGTCCTTGAAAACCACAGAGAGTGGAACGCACACCACAAACCTGTGTATTATAGCAGCCTGTCATTTCACATATTGTAGCGCGACGGAATGAACGAGGGAACGAAGGAGGAATGGTGAAGCTAGGGGCTCTCCAGGGAGAAGAGGGTTTAGTAGACTGTGAGGAACAATGAAAATCAGAAAGTAGAAAAGTCCAGTGAAATGGACAGAGTGTTGCAGACCAGATGTGTGTGTGCATGGATGGCTCAAACGCACACATACACACACAGGTCTACAAGGGCTCCACAATCTCCACCTCCCCACGCCTGGCGTCCCCCGGCCTTCTAAAACCTTTGTTTTCCTCTCCTCTATCAGCGTCCTGATACATTCCAGTCTTTCTTTTCTCTCTACCTTTCAAAGCCACTTGGGTTTCATTTGAAGCGTCCAAAACTAAAGCTATTCATCCAAATGTATTACATGTGCTTACACGCACGCAAATGGCAAAACAACATGTTTGGCTTGATTTTATTTTGGGGGTCTTGTGTGTTTTGATGGTCTATAGCGTTTCTTCATGTATACGTTACAGTGCAGAGAGACTGGGCACATGGGGATGATGTTTATTCTTGCAGTAAGTAATCACCACTATGGTACTTATGACAGTAGACAGGCCCAGGGACCTGGAACAGTGCCCTGCGAGACCCACACACACACACACGCACGCACACCAAGTATGTACACTAACACACAAAAGAAAACACACATTGTGGCCCAAATGCATACTAACAGTTACTTACTCCACACACACACCGAACACACACACACATTCTCCAGGCGCCTCTGGCTATGTGAACTGCTATGCCACAGGGATAGATGTGTTCTGGCACTCAGGTGGGGTAGTGTAAATCACACTGCAGCAACAGTGCCACCCACCTTTTCAAAGATGAATGGGCCGACCCACATGCCAAGCAACAATCCCAATGAGGCCATTTAAAACCAGAGTGGCTGAACCATTGTAATTTGAAACAGGGGGGGGGGGGGCGACAATTTCCTACTTAAGTATACCTTTTACTTTCCTCGTGGACACTTGAACAGAATCCTGTTCATGTTAGTCATTTCAAAGCAAACAGCAACAATTAGATTTCCCCCGTCAAACATGCAATACAATCGATCTGATCTATTGTTCCTTGATGGGCCAGTCATGTTTACAGCTTGTTATTGCTCTGTCATTTCAAGTGGATTAGAGTGAACAGACAGATGTACATGCATGTCTTGTTGCCGGGGGGCCAGTGTGCTCTGATAAGCCAGTGTGCTCTGATAAACCAGTGTGCTCTGATGAGCCAGTGTGCTCTGATAAGCCAGTGTGCTCTGATAAGCCAGTGTACTCTGATAAGCCAGTGTGCTCTGATAAACCAGTGTGCTCTGATAAGCCAGTGTGCTCTGATAAGCCAGTGTGCTCTGATAAGCCAGTGTACTCTGATAAGCCAGTGTGCTCTGATAAGCCAGTGTGCTCTGATAAGCCAGTGTGCTCTGATAAGCCAGTGTGCTCTGATAAGCCAGTGTACTCTGATAAGCCAGTGTACTCTGATAAGCCAGTGTGCTCTGATGAGCCAGTGTGCTCTGATAAGCCAGTGTGCTCTGATAAGCCAGTGTGCTATGATAAGCCAGTGTGCTCTGATGAGCCAGTGTACTCTGATAAGCCAGTGTGCTCTGATAAGCCAGTGTACTCTGATAAGCCAGTGTGCTCTGATAAGCCAGTGTGCTCTGATAAGCCAGTGTACTCTGATAAGCCAGTGTACTCTGATAAGCCAGTGTGCTCTGATAAGCCAGTGTACTCTGATAAGCCAGTGTGCTCTGATAAGCCAGTGTACTGTGCTGTAAAGCGTGGTGGGATTTTGCGAGACGCTACAACGACTCCCAGGAACAACGACAAAAACATGTGCAGTACTTCTCTGGGGACCCCATACCCCCCGTCTAGGGGCCCCTGTGTGTGAAAGCATGAAGAGAGGCAGGCAGGCAGGGCAAGGCAGGGAAGTAGGCAGGGAGGCAGGCAGGCAGTAAAATAGGGTACAGAGCTGCCGTGGAACCAGGGGGGTAGAGGAGTGGTGGGAGTTGAGTTAATGGTCTTGCATCTTCCTGGCAGCATGTCAATAATGGCTCTAATCACATTAAGTAAAGAGTCCATTAGCTCATTCTCTCCTCTCTCTGCTGCATGCTAGCCCAGTAAAAACACAGTAGGCTGAGAGCTCCCCTAATGGTGTGTTATAGACACCACTACTCCTGCAGGATGATGATGGGAGACACTGGAAAATCACCATGTGCAGATAGGAGTCAGTACATTGTGTGTTTTTGTCTATTTTTATCAGTCAGTCTCGTGCTCAGTTATTTCAGTTTACAATGTGCACTGTGTAGGGAATTGGTGTATCTGTGTATTAAATTAGTTGTGGTTGATCACAGGTAAGAATGGAATAAGAAATTATATTTGATGCATTTTTACATAAAGACGTAGGAGTTGATGTTTATTGGCTTTGAAGAATTGTATTAAATTATAATTCATTACACCTCTGCTTTCTCTGTTGTAAAATATGGGCAGACACAGACTATGAGATTAAGTTGATGATTAGTGAAGGTTGGAACCTCATTCTCAAGTGTCATTAGTCCATATTAGGTTAGAAAACGCAACAAATATCAAGTATCAATGTTTTACTTGTCCTCGCTCCAGCGGGGCTAATCTTCAAACAGATCAGACTTGTTTCTCTCCGTCAACTGTTAGAGGGGGGGACAGGTATTACACTGAGGGAGAACAGAAACAACACATACATACATCAGAATACAACAGAAACATACTGTAAGCCAATGAGCAGAGCCAAGGAGCAAATGGTGAGCACATGTTAATGCACCTTTCCTCCCGTGGTCCTTGCCAAAATAGTAATCAAGACAAAGGAGATGTGATATAAGAGGGAGAGAAAAGCAGGACATCACACCAAAGCAGCCCCTTCCCCCCACCCCCCTGGACAGACAGGCCATTTCTCAGCCGCCTCACTGCTCCTTTCAGCCCCTGGAGGAGGAACAGCGGCCCCCACATCTGTCTCCCAGGCCCAGGACAGACCGGCCTGGCCGCGTCCAAACGCTGCACATCACACGAATCATCCTCAATTAATGTGAACCATCAGGCGCTCCCTCCTTCCCTCCTTTCTCTCCCTCCTCTCTTTTCTCTCATTTATTGCTCCCTCACTTCTCAGAGGAGTCCCCCCTGGGTGCATTCTGGGTCCGCTGTGTTTTACACTGTAGACCGAGGATACGGCTGCTTAGCACAGCGGGGCTAGATAGCCAAAACGTTAGCTTGGAAGCCTTGTGAAAAAAGACAGTGAAATCAATAGATCAGTCCAAGCCCGGCCAGACGGTGCTAAGATTTAACTGCTGCGGGAGCATCTTGAAAGGTTCTGAACTGATCTGAAGCCTGGGCAGCTCCAAATATATATTTTTTCTAATCCACTGCGGCGCAGAGGCCCCCGAAATGGCTTCCATGTGCCGCCCCATCTGCACCTCTGCTGGGCTGTGGCCAAAGGACCGTCCTCCTTCCCTTTGAAGGGTTGCGGAGGGACAGCTTTAAAACAACCAGAGGTTACCAGACACTCTTTAGGGGCAGAAAGAGAGAGACCCTGGGAAAAAGAGGGGGAACAGCTCACCCTGGGCCACTTGGATGTCAAGGAGTGCCAGAGAGTGACTCACCCTATCTGTCCTGGTAGAAAGGCCCTAAACCGCCTGCATGCAACCACCACTATAAATTTCACTCCACTCGATTAGCGCCCTAAGCAACAACCGACACGTCGTCATTAATATTTTACCAAAGCCTTGAGTTAAATCAGGTTGGAGAGCAACCAGGGAGGCAGAGCCAGGGTATCTCTGGGCTAGTCTGCTTGAATTGCTTGATCACTGTGTCTGGTTCTCAGTGAAAAAGCAGTCACATTCACTCACACTGCAAAGAGAGCAGACCCCAGTCATTCTGGCTCTGAAGGAGTCTCTGGCACTGATGAGCATCATATTGACCACGACCTGCAGTGCCTGGGTTTAATTGAATAACGGAAAAGGCATCAACCCGGATTCCATATCTGATCTGCCTCCCCCTCCCAAGTTCTAGTAAGAATGATGAACGTGCCGCAGCAGAAGGGCCATGTGTAGACTTTTATTGAATCCCACCTGGTTTAGACGTCAGGGTGTCTTTTTAAGGGGCGGCTGGGATGTTATATGGAAAACAGGATGATTCTCCAGGCCTGGGCTGGGTGAGTCGCACTCCCCTCAGGGGGTCATCATGAGTCCTTTAAGATCACCCAACCCCACCTGCTCTCTCTCTCTCTCTCTCTCTCTCTCTCTCTCTCTCTCTCTCTCTCTCTCTCTCTCTCTCTCTCTCTCTCTCTCTCTCTCTCTCTCTCTCTCTCTCTCTCTCTCTCTCTCTCTCTCTCTCTCTCTCTCTCTCTCTCTCTCTCTCTCTCTCTCTCTCTCTCTCTCTCTCTCAGACTGTTTCTGATTGTTTCCTCTAAGACAGTGTCAGTGTCTTGTTTCCTTTGAGTGTTGTAATACATGACACCATTATCTAACAGCACTACTGTATCAATTCAATTGGAAGTAAACATTTAAAAATGCCCTTTTACCAATCAGATATAATTATGTAGGATAATGCAGAAAATAATGTAAAGCGTTCGCCATCTTTAAAGTGTGTTCTCTCACATACAAAACATTCAGTTTAAATGAGAACATGGTGTTAGCTAAGCGAGATCACAGAGTACCGGTTCCTTACAAATGTCCTCCGCCCACGTCTGGGTCGACCCACTCCCCTGTGACCCATCATCACCATGCAGGAAGTGGTGCTGGTTGTTCAACCAATGACCTCCGACCTTGCCACCAGAGAGCCAATGGGAGCGGAGCAGGGGCTGGAGACAGCCCTAGCCCTCTGACTTGATGGCTCCAGGCACTGAGCTTTTGTGAACCCCATCCCCCATGGCATCCCTCTCGCCACCACCACTACCCAAATACATTATTCATGGACGATAGAAAGAGAAAACAATTATGGGAGAAAGGGAGGGAGAGAAACAGAACATGGAGGAGGGAAGCCACAAGGTTCAAGACCTTCTCAGATCACAAGGAACTCGTGCTTAACCTCCCTTGAAGTGGCGAGCGTGGGGATAGAGGCCGTTTCTTTTTCACGTTGGGGATGAGAGAGCGGCCGAGGGGGATCAATAGGGGATTCCCTGGTGTCTTCTGGGGGTACGCGGCACTCCAAGCCGATTGGTGGATCGATGTGGTTCCCAGGGTTCAACTCCAACGCCACGGCCAGCCAGTAGTCTCCTTCGCGGCGATAGGGTAATACATACAGCCGTGTGGTGGCTGGTCGCATCGCTCTGCCCTTGGTGAATCCGCCTGAAGCGTAGCCAGCCTACGCATTGTAGCCTACATCTATTAGGGCCAAGATGCACTTCCTGGATATAATGTATGTGTCTATTGAATGGCATTATCATAAAGCCTAGAAAGACTGATAACCCCCGTTATGACATCTTTAGTTCTATCTGGGTCACAGATCCCCTATTCCACAAACCCCAGAACACGACTGTTGACTGTACAGCTAACAGCCCATAGATATTAATGGTTGATATTAGCTTTGTTTGCCTTGCGTGAGGAGTGCAGGGTCTCTCTCCATTCCCTGCCAAATAGACTGGGTCATTGGTTATGATAGGTGATGATTAGTGATGTATGTGTATGTTTTCCTTCTAGTCCTCTATGTAAAACCTCCCAGCTTCTCTCTCTCTCAGCGCAGCCTGTTAATAATAGCGCTACAGCTAATTGTATAATTGGCTGTTTTGTTTTAATCTGACAGCGTTGCCCCGGCCCCATAACAAGACCATCTTCATCTTCTCCTGTCAGCCATCATTTAACACGGCAGGTTGCTGGGCCGGGCGCCCCCGACAACACCCGGGCACCTCCGCTACTAGCAAACATTACCTGGGAACGCCGCTAGCGAGCCAACCGGTTGCAAGATAAATAAACACAGCCGTCGTCGGGCGGATGAATTCCGAGTGACACGGACACGGTGGATAAAGTAATAACGTAGAGGGGGTAGAGGGCCGTCCACTAGATTAAGTATCCTACCGCCGCGTCTCTGCTGTAATGATTGTTTCATTGTCATTAACCTCACAAACTGAGGTTTATCCGCATTGTTTAAAAGGACTCTGGGATGTGTTGTGACAGGGTGATCTGTCATACCTCTGGAGGGAGGAGGAACGGGGCGAGGGGGAGGGATTAATGAGGTATTACTTGGGGTTGGATGGAGGGGTGGAGGGGGCAGTGCTGGAAAATACATGGGAATGAGAGGGCCAACATTAGGCTAATTGGGAGATGAGTGCCTCCTTGTAAAAAGTGCTTCTAATGGCACATTTGTTACTCACACTGCAGCGGCGCTAGACTAATGCGCTAATGCAGAGTGGGCTGCAAGAGGTGGTTAACACTACAGGGACTGTGTGTTTGTGTGCAAATATGTACATCAGCTGTCTCGGAATTTGAGATATGATATGTACACAGTGTGTATATATACACACACACACTAGCTATTGTGGTGTTAGACGTCATTTCTCATCTTCTAGGAAGTTAGCATTCAATTAACAAGCGCCGTTTGATTTACAAGTGGGTTTATCATTGCATATCTTTGTGTTTGAACGTGGATCGAGTCTCACAGTTTAAGTTTATTTACAGAAAAGTGCTAAAGAGTTGATTTTGTATATAAAAGACATGAAGCCCAGTCATGATAGCATCAAATAGCATTGCTTTGACTGAAATATGCAATGAAACATGTTCTTGTTCATTGTCGAATATGTTATGTTTTATTATCTGTTAATATTTATTTAGAATTGTTGGTTGCCCAGCTCTTGTGGTCTGTACTTTGATAGTGTTACCATAAAACACGTTAAACATCTACTATTACACAACGTAAACAGAGAGGGGTTATAAAATGGCCGAATAATAATGAGGAGTTTCTGAGATAAAAAGCACATGAGGTTTCCCCCTGGACCAGGAACTGTAGTCAAGCTAATCCCCTCATATTGTTCACTCACTCTGGTTGGTGTGGGGTTCAGTAAATGCAAGCTGGAGTTTCTCCCTCACCCTCTCTCTCTTCCTGTCTGTGTTTCTATCCCCCCTCTCTCTCTCCATCTATCTCTCCCTGTCTGTCTGTCTTTCTCTCCATCAGTGTCTCTCCCCTTCCGTGGCCTAAGCCCCTGTTGACTGTGCTCCAGGAGCATCTGGAGCAGAGCAGAACAGTGGACGGAGGCTGGGCTGTGTGTGTTTTCCTAGCCCCCACTGCAGGGATGAAGGGATGGGAGGGAAGAATATGATAAGAACATAAGCCATACTTGTCTGTGTCCGGTGACAGTGTTCTGAAAAGCACAAGGATAAATTGCGTGTGATGGGTTTTTAAGGGGACTTGGACTGCCAAGTGGTGGCGTGACCTTTGAACCTTTGAAACAGCAATGTCTGACTCTCTCCTCAGTGGTTAGGGTAAGTGAGGAACATTTATTGTTCATTGATCTGCGCAGTGTAGGCCTACCTTTTTATTGGGCATCTTCTAATCCATAACCTACCTCTGATAAAATTTGCTGTATTGTATTTCATTAGTGTCACTTTGTAACAGTAAACAGATCCAAAATAGTACCACGTATATTGGAATGTGTCATAGCTATTCCATTCTGCACCAATCACTTGGTGAGTTTGTGTCCCTTGTGCGTACGTGCCTGTTATGTACTTGTCAGTTTATTAACGTATGTGACCCTTATTCTACGACTCCCGTTGTACATTTCAAAGTGACTATATCTGAGCAATTCTCTCCATTTCTTATCTTTCTGCCTAATTATACTTCACTTTTTTCAATGGAATCCGATGGAAATCCACATGCCCCAACGGCCGTGCAGCTATGAAATAATAGTGCCCAGGCTACAATTTAAAGTCATATACCTCCAAGCGAAAAACTCACACACACAGAATGAAAGTGTAAAATGTTTTTTTAATGTATATTTAACAACAAATAACCCCAGTTACTATTGATGTTTCGTCTCCCAAGGATTCATTTGGCTTCTATGTCTAAGGGCATGATGTGCAACCACTCTCTATCTACCCCCCCTTCTCACTCTCACACACACACACACGAACACACACACACTTCCTTTTCCATTCTCTCCCTCCCTCTGTCTTGTTAAACATTTATCTTGTGTTTTTCCCTTTAAGGCGCTTTGTGATGTATTTTTACACCCTCTTAGACTGTTGTATCTCTGATAGATTCTGCCAGGCAGGAGAGAAGGAGCGGGGTGTGAACGGGGAACAGTACCCTAGCGTTGCTTCTAATTGTTGTGGTTGCACTGTCGTTCCCTTGAAGTCACACTTGACTGGGCTGCAGAGGTCCCACAGGACCATGCAGAGTAAACTGTAGTGTTTATCCCCACCACTCATATAATAAACACACACACACACACACACACACACACACACACTCATGCATACATTATTACATACATATATGCACACACACTGACACCATTCACAAAGTAGCAGCTCTGTAGTGCACACAGCCCCGTTTTCTTCCCGTGTGAACAAGCAATATGGGACTTAAATTTAAAATAAAATGTCTAGATAATTGATTAGCACTAATGTTGAATCTCATACTAACACCTGTTAAAGTCTGTCAATCAAATAAGTTGTTTAATTGACAGGATGTGCCAATCTCTGTTAGTGATTTGCTGGGTTCCACCCTCCCAGTACACAGTCAGAGCACCAGTGGGTTCAGAGTCTGAGACAACAAAACTGGGTCAGTATTCTGTGTATCAAAGCTCTGAGCCCGACCGCAAACTCCTTCAGTTCAGGTTCAGGTCTTGCCAAGATTCCTTTCCCAGAATCCATTGCCATGTCTCGACGTTTGGCAATTGACGCGCATGTTTGTTCAAAACTCGAGGCGTTTTATTTTTCTGTGGTTAATAGCACCATCTCCAAAAGAGACGGCCGCCAAGGAAAGTGCTCCTCTTGGAATAATGCTTAGAGCTCTCCCATCGGAGTCATTCTTTTCTCCCAGGATGGAAACTTTGTTTCCCACGCTTCCACAGGGCTCCACAAGCACAGGGTTGGGAAACACCAAGGCCGATGTAAAATATGTCCTGTCAACATTTACTTCATTACATTTCCCGTTCCCTCCCACCTTCTCTCCATAGGCAGTGTAAATGCAAGCACATGCGTTTTCCTCTTGACACGGTCACACTGATAAAGTATGGCTGCTTTATTAGTATTGAATCTGATGGGAGATATGCATCCCGTAAACCTCATTAACATAAAAACTGATCCCAGGTCTGTTCTTAATGAAAGTGATGCCAGATCGGTGTCACCTCCAAAGACGCACTTAAATTAACATGGATGTTCTTATTTTAATGTCAAAGTCGACTTAACCCCTCATAGACTGATATTCCTAACTCCATTTTACTTTGTTCATTAGATTCCCTCAGAGATAAGAGGAAACTATGAAAAATGGCTGCCAAGTAGCAAGGTACGATTAGTGGCTCGCGCTAATTAATCCATTCTTTCTTTTAGCAGCCTTTTCTCTCCCCGGCTGTCATCGCGGCAGTAAACATAGCGGAGCTGCGTGCCGTGCGCTGTTCTGAGGGACTCTCAGCGAGAGTTCACATCTTTCACGGGCTGTTTTTGTTAAACAGTCTCACAGCGAATAGATCAACGTCCCCAGAAATGGTTAGAATTCACAGGTACCCACTAATAGCCCACCAGCCCCACCGGCCCCAGCGGTCTCCATTTGTTTGCTTTTAGACTTTATTAAACTCTTCCTGTTCCTCTCCCTGTGTGCCTAATGACTGTGTATGCATAGCTGATGAAAGGTAAAGAAGGAAGGAGAGAAAGGGGGAAGGGAAAGGGGGACAGGGAAGAGGAGGAGGGTTATTATCAGAGCTCTATTATCAATCTTTACTTGTCGCTTCAGGGGCCTCTGAATTTCATGAGCCGATAACAACACCCCTTCCCTACCCCCTTCCACCCTGCTCCCTCTCGACCTCAGACCGACCACAGTGATTATGCACAATCAATAACTTTTGTGTGTTTTGTCTATTCTCTCTCGTCTTTCCATTGGGCCTCTAGGATGCTGCGGGCAAGGTGCTGGACCGCTGGTCCATTATGTCTCGGGAAGAGGAGATCATCACCCTGCAGCAGTTCCTTCGTTTCGGAGAGACCAAGTCCATCGTAGAGCTGATGGCCATCCAGGAGAAGGAGGGTCAGGCGGTCACCGTGCCCTCCTCCAAGACCGACTCAGGCATCCGGACGTTCATCGAGAGCAACAGCACGGGACGCGGCCGAAGCCCAGGCCTCCTCAACCACATGGAGACCAGCAGCCCGTCCAGCATCCACCACTTTGAGAACATCCCTAACAGTCTCGCCTTCCTGCTGCCGTTCCAGTACATCAACCCTGTGTCGGCCCCCATGCTGGGCCTGCCCCCCAATGGCCTGGCGCTGGAGCAGTCGGGCCTCCGGGTCCTCCACGACCGGGATCGTGAGGCCAGCCTACCCAACCAGGGCGAGCCGGTGGAGAGCAGCGAGTCCGAAGTATCCCTCAGCCCTTTCCGCAGCAGCGGTCAGAGCCCCAGCCGCATCGGAGCCCTGGGGGGCATGAACAACACCATCGAGCCCAAACAGGAGCCCAACAACAGAGCATCACCTATCTCGCCCACTCCTTCCAACCAGCCGTCCCAGCAGCAGACAGAACAGCAGCAGCAAGGCCAGCAGCAGCAAGGCCAGGGGCAACCCGGGACCCCACGGCCTAGGTCCAACTCCCTCAACGACCACCAGGCCCACCACCACTTTGTGAAGAGCGAGCAGTCCAAGAGCATTACCCACTCATCCTTCTCCTCCAAGATGCACCGCATGCGCCGCATGGGAGCCACCTCACGCAAGGGCCGTGTGTGCTGCAACTCGTGCGGCAAGACCTTCTACGACAAAGGTACGCTGAAGATCCACTACAATGCCGTACACCTCAAGATCAAGCACCGCTGCACCATCGAGGGCTGCAACATGGTGTTCAGCTCGCTGCGCAGCCGCAACCGCCACAGCGCCAACCCCAACCCACGCCTGCACATGCCCATGCTGAGGAACAACCGCGACAAGGACCTCATCCGTGGGTCGGGCCCTGGCACGCCCATCATCTCCAGCGCCAAGAGCGGCTTCACCCTCACCAGTCCCGGACGGCCGCCTCTGGGCTTCTCCACCCCGCCCCTGGACCCCTTGCTCCAGTCACCCCTGCAGAGCCCACTGGTCTTCCCCTCCCTAAAGTCGGTGCAGCCCATCCAGCCGGTGCCCCCTTTCTACCGTACGCTGCTGTCCCCACAGCACCTGGTCAGTCCTCCAGTGTCACTGCCCACCAGCCCCATCCTGCCCTCCACCACCAACACCACCTCTCTGATGGACCAGCAGCATCAGCTCCTGGCTGCCGCTGCAGCCGCAGCCTCCCACAACGCCCACAATATGTCTTCTGAAGGTGGGCTAATGTCCCACCACAGGCTGCCCACCCCCAGTATCCCCCAGCAGGATTCAGCTGCTGCCACCAACACGGACCCCACGCCCAAGAAGAAGCCCCGTAAGTCCAGCATGCCGGTGAAGATCGAGAAGGAGGTGATTGACGTGGCGGACGAGTACGATGAGGACAAAGACGACGATGATGACGACAGCTGTCACCACCACCACCACCACCCCTCCTCCCACCTCCACCACAACAACATCAATGGAAACCGCAACAACAACAACAACAACAGCAGAGGAGGGAACAACAACGGCCACCACAGCGGCGGCAGCGGGCACCAGTCCCCCTCCCAGGATGAGATGAGCCCAGGCCTGATGAGGGGACACCTGATGAGGCACGACCAGGACGACTGCCGGGGAGAGGGACCCGGAGGCGAGGGCGGCAGGGGCGAGAGAGGAGGCCCAGGCGGTGAGCTCCGCTGCATGGACAGCTTCACCTCCGAGGACCAGGACCACGAGAGAGACTTTGAGAACGATTCTGAGACTTCGGACTCCAAGATGTTCTACCGCGAGGAGATGATGGAGGTGGAGGAGCAGCACCAGAGGCTGAGGCTCAACTCCTCCAGGAGCTCCAGAGTAGGAGGAGGCAACAACCTGGAAAAGGACCAGGAGGACCTGCAGGCCAGAGATGAGGAGGCGCAGCTGAGGAAGGAGATGGAAGACCCCAAGAGCCGCACCTCACCCTCACCCCACCAGCCCGCCATCAAGATTAAGGAGGAGCTCAACGACCCCACCTACGACATGTTCTGCATGAGCCAGTACGGCCTCTACAACGGGGGCATGGCGGCTGCCGCAGCCGCCGCCGCCAGCATGGCTGCCCTTCACGAGAGCTTCATCTCCTCCATGAGCTACGGCGCCAGCCCGCCCAAGTTCCCCTCCTCACACTCCCCCGAGGGAGAACTGTGCACCAGCCCCAACTCCAACGACCCCAAGATCTGCTACGTGTGCAAGAAGAGCTTCAAGAGCTCCTACAGTGTCAAACTGCACTACAAGAACGTGCACCTCAAAGAGATGCACGTGTGCACCGTGTCCGGCTGCAACGCCGCCTTCCCCTCCCGACGGAGCAGAGACAGGTTAGTGTCGTACAACACACACACATATACACACTAACAGTGTCTTTTTTCTTGGCTTACAATTGGTTCTTAATTTGACTGCCTCAATTTTTCTGACTAATTATTTAAATATCAGTAGAATATGAATGAATACTATGATACAACTGGTGTTATTAATTCAAGTAACAAAACAAGAATTTGAGATAAACAATAATGGGGCCTCCCACTCCTCTTTCTATTCTGGTTAGAGCCAGTTAGCTCTGTTCTGTGAAGGGAGTAGTACACAGCGTTGTACGAGATCTTCAGTTTCTTGTCAATTTCTCGCATGGAATAGTCTTCATTTCTCAGAAGAATGTCTGTTTCTGGACATTTTGAACCTGTAATCGAACCCACAAATGCTGATGCTCCAGATACTCAACTAGTCTAAAGAAGGCCAGTTGTATTGTTTCTTTAATTAGAACAACAGTTTTCAGCTGCGCTAACATAACTGCAAAAGGGTTTTCTAATGATCAATTAGCCTTTTAAAATGATAAACTTGGATTAGCTAACACAACATGACATTGGAACACAGAAGTGATGGTTACTGATAATGTGCCTCTGTACGCCTATGTAGATATTGCATAAAAATATATAAAAAATATATAACATTCGGCAATTTCCAGCTGCAATAGTCATTTACAACATTAATAATGTCTACACTGTATTTCTGATCAATTTGATGTTATTTTAGGACATTTCTAAGTGAACCCATCAAATATATTTGGATTTGTTTAACACTTTGTTGGTTACTACATGAATCCATGTGTTATATCATAGTACAATGCTGTACAATGTAGAATAATAGTAAAAATAAAACCCTTGAATTAGTAGGTACTGTGTACTGTGTATATATATATATATATATATATATATATATAAAAAAAATACTAACAATTCAGGCATTCATTACAGGTAGGTTCATTACATATGTTTTGTCCTTTCATTTTGACATTACATGACGTAATTAGAAACATTGACAATGTTGTGGATGTATGTATGGTGCATGTATCGTTTTATTTGATATTTCATCATATCAGTCATTGTGGAAAGTTTAGGACAGTAGATGAGTTTTCTTGATGAGCTACTCAACTGCAGTGAAGTCTTTTTTCTTACTTAGATGGAGTGAAATTATTAAGGCGTCACCTACCATATGTTAAGTGAAACGCACCATTAGCAGAGATACACTTTATAATGTAACAGGTATACAGTGGCATCTGTTGACTGTCATGTCAAAGTTCAGAGAAGTAGGGTGTCATCGCCAGAACACACAATCTTCCACTCTGAGATATACCCCTGTTTACCTCCCCTCACTCACCTCGTTACTGACAGGTGAGGTAGCATACATTAACGTAGACAGCGGTCTGTCAAGCCACTGCATGTATTAGCGCCCTGCTCCAGGAGGTGAGGCTAGCCACGCTCTACCTACCTGGGCTTGTTCGCACATCCACCCTATCCACACACACCCTCCCAGAATACACACACCCACTAAAGCTAGCAGCAGGTTGATGCCAGAACACAACACATGCTGAGGCTACACAACATCAGAGTGCCCTGGGCTAGCAACTAGCATCTAGCTCTCCAAGGAATTGCTAACAATTGTTTTGTTTTTTTGTATGAGGGGATGTTTGACGTTAGGCTATTTTAAAACCACTCTTAGGCCAGTCGAAGTCTATCAAATATGTCCGGATATTAGGGTAATTTAGGGAATTAAACTCTCAACAACGACCCCATGGTAGCATCGATAGTGACTCATTAGCATTGTTATTAGCATCATAAAAAAATGAAGTAAAGGCCTTGTGTGTGACATTGCCAGGTCTATTCCCCTGACCACCGTGTAAACAAGCATGTCCATTTGACTGAACGGTCCAGTCTGTCTTCACAGTGGGGTGTCGGTGGAAAAAGGGCCCTTGAAAGGAAATGTAAATTCATCTCCTCCCCAACGCCCCTCGAAAATAGACATGACTTCAAGTGTAACAAATGCATCTCTTTATCGCTTTAGCAGAGGCCCCCCCCCCCCACACACACACACACAGTCAGAGCATGCCTTTGCTCCCAGTATAATGACATATGCCACATTCTAGAGCTCTAGAAGAGGGGAAGCCTCACTCAACCAGCTCCTCTGAAGAAAGAGATAAAAACATGTTTTGTTGTGTTAGAGCACGCCGTGGTGACAAGTGACACGTTTTTATTTAGATAAAGAGCGAGTGTGTTTTCTCCCCCTCCTAATCTAATTTACTTCTCTGAGGAGTTTTTTCTCTAGTTTTTCTCAGTTGTTTTGTCTCAACAGCAACCCTCCACCCGCCTCCCCTCTCCACCCGCCTCCCCTCTCCACCCGGGGTCTTTATTAAGTTCCTTGTTTCAGTGGCATCTGTTCATTCTGTTCCTGTTTGTTCATTAGCACCAAGTAAATAGAGCAGGTGACTCTGGCACTTGTTCAGGGAGAGAGGGATGGAGGCAGGGATAGAGGGAGGGGAAGAGGGGATGGAGTAGGTGGATGAGAGGGAAAAAAGAGAGATGGGTTATAGTGTTAGCGGAAAAGAGAGGGGGAAAGGGGGGGATGGAGGAGAAGAGACAGGTAAAATAGAGTTAGCGGAGGAGAAGAGAAGGTGAAATCATGCCGCTCACCTGACGCAGCTGGTGCCGACAGCAGGGAGATGACAGGAAGTGTTATTAAAGGATGCGTTGCCGTGCCGATGCGTGTGTTTGACGCAGCCGCGGATGATGCGTTAGTTCGTTACCCTCTTTGACGAGGCTTTAGGGACAGGGAGCGCCCGGGGCACGAGAGGCCTGCTGTCTCGCATAACCACACACACAAACACAGACACATGCTTGTGCACGTATAAAATCACACAAACTCAAAAGCTGATGCGTTCCTACAGATGCATATAGTCTTACAGAGACTCACTCATTCATTGTAATGTACACAGTATTTTTAATTAGTCTCTTTATTGCACTAAAATAAAATATGATATTAAACAAATAGCCCTGACCTTATGGTTTGATACGATCCAAATAACAGCCTCCCCACAGCGAACAGACATCTACACAAATGTTTAGATACTAAATTACCATGACAGAAACGCCAATGGTATCGAGGCATCCCAACGACTCACTTCACACATTTCTGAATGAGTGGCGAGTAAGCCGACCAATACCTGCTCAGGAGCTGGACACACATGGCCAAACTGACCAATGAGGAGGCCTAATTCAGCGGCCTACTTCCTTATTTAGTGGAAGTCAAGGTAGAACTATGAATAAGAGCCCTCCCCCTCCCGTCATCCTTCCCGACCACTGCCCCAGCTTGTCTCCCAACTATATAATTTAGCCGTCCATCTTTTTTATTGGGCGCTCTCCGACATTAGCGCTCCCCACTTGTATTAGCATCTGCCGCGGCGACCCCGTAATGGCCTTTAAAAAAACACTTAACTCCGGCACTAAACGAGGAGGGGATGACAGTGGTGGGAAAAACGAATCAGTGAAAAACAGCACTAGTTAGGATCCTCTGACTCACAGTAAAGGATTTGGTTTCCAAGAGGCAGTGGGTGCTGTAGTATAGAGAGGTGCAACTGTGAGGGAACGAGGTCAAATTAGACTGTGTTTCGTCTTCCATCTTGGCTCAAAGATGAACCCAAATGTCTTCCACAGGCGTATAGTGAAGCATGAACCTCAACCCACGCTCACAGACACGGTGTCACAGTGACTGTGTAATCTTGCCCTAGTGATGTGCGTGTGACAGTTTGACTCGATTACCAGAAACACAAGCGCATAAATTCCAGAAGCGCTTTAACATAAGGCACTGATGAATAGATAGGTGTGTAGCAGGAAGAGAGGACAATCACTGCTGTGAACATATGGATCTTAGAAGGAAGACGGTTTTAGACCAAGATGTGGGTGAGTTACACCTAAGTACACTATTGTTTCCATACTTTGACTGTGTCCCAAATGGCAACCTATACCCTATATAGTGCACTACTTGTGATCAGAACCCTGGTCAAAAGTAGTGCACTATATGGTAAATAGGGTGACATTCGGGACGGATCTTTTGTGTGGCGCATAAATTCCTGGTAGCATATGGGATGTATTACTGAGCCTGCCGCTCCTATGGAATAAGGAGAGAAGCGTAACAACAGAGGGGTATCGCGGGGCCAAAGGAATTGTGGGTTATTGAAGCTATAGTCAGGGCTCTGGCCGAACACCAATCAGATGTGTCCCTGGGTAATCCCTTAACTACATAATGCATGCTGCAGTGTAATTGTAGTTGTAACATGGGAAAATAATTTGGTAGTTTTCATAAGGACTTTTCCCCTCTGATAATATTATTGTGGAGGAAGGATTGGGAAACCACAACGCCTCAGACATTGGTTTGCTGCTACATAAAGTTTGAGTAGTTTCAAATGACATTTTTCATAAGATTCACTATAAAATGGTACAAATTCCACAGCTAATAACATTTTATTTCTGATATTATGAAACCAATCATTATTATATTTTAGCACAAATTCAAATAATATTTAAAATAATCTGATAAGTAACTGTATGATTAATTAAATACAGGTTATATTGCATTAAATGTAATTATAATAATCTATGAATTATATCACAGAATAATGATATTTAATCTCAGTAAACCAAACCGTATGTCTTCTCTTCGTCCCTTGTATTTGAGCTTTAGAATGTAACATTTCTATAACAACAGAAACCGTATCTGAGCCTACATCTGCTGGGACACCCAGACATTTGTTTCCAACCAGATAATGTGTGCAAAATCCAGGTCTGTAATATGCAGTGCTAATAACCAGCTTCCTCCTCTCCCCCACCACCTCTCCTCTCTCTCCTCACAGCGAGATGTTGACGTCTATACCAACAACAGGAGGTTGTCCAGGTACCTCAGCATATCCCATTAGTCAATTATTTCTCTACAGTGGAGTGACACCCCAGAGGATCGTAGGTAGGCGCATCAAACAAACGCTACCTCAAAAGCCCCGATGTCAGAGTCAATTAGAGGGGAGGACAAGGACATTTGATCTACGGTATCATATTAATATTTAAGGGAAACAACAAAAGACAATGGGAAATGACAATAGTGTCACAAGCGTTTGAATAGAGAGGGGGGGGGGGGCATTTTGTATCAACATGGTGACGTAGATGTAAAGATACAGATCAATGGCGTGGTTAACTAACAGGATAAACAACATAGCACTCTGCTGTTTTGCACGCACGCGCACACACACACACACACACACACACACACACACACACACACACACACACACACACACACACACACACACACACAGCTAATAGAGTACAGAGAGTCCTCTAACATCTAGCTGCTAGTTGTACATCAATACAGTAACAGTACAGTGTTTCCCTCCAGCCCCCTGGCCACCAGGCGCTCAGCTCAGAGGTAAATGATTGCATATTTATTGTGGAGGGCGGCACACACACACACAGCGGTGGCAGCAGCGGTAGTATGATTAACGTCTGAAAGGCGTGCCGACCAGTAATCATCGGCCTTATTATCCTCGTCAATCATATTTTCCTAAATCAACAACAGGGCCTCCCTCTCTCTTTTCTACATGTTTATATTAAAACTCTTCCTTGTTTTATTCATTTTCATCCCTTCATCGGAGGACTCTGTCACCAGGTGCTTTCCCGCACTTATTTCCCATGATGCACTAGTGTGCAGAGGCCCCTTGTCCCCACACGGATGGAGGGATGCAGAGAGTGAAGGTTAATTACGTTTGAGAGCCACTCTCTCTCATCCTCCTGCCCCTCTCTCTCTCTCCCCTCCTCCTCTCTCCCCTCTCTCTCCTCCTGCCCCTCTCTCTCCTCCTCCTCCCCCTCTCTCTCCTCCTCCTCCCCCTCTCTCTCCTCCTTCTCCCCCTCTCTCTCCTCCTGCCCCTCTCTCTCCTCCTCCTCCCCCTCTCTCTCCTCCTCCTCCCCCTCTCTCTCCTCCTTCTCCACTTCAAGCCATGTGGGCCCAGTCTCTGGTAGAACTTGAGTGAAGCTGCAGTCTCTTGATTTGCCATGCTTAAACAAAGGCCTGATCATTTATAGAGAGAATGTGTTATTTAATTTAGCCACAGATCCCGAGTTCAAAATACAAAATATCTACTGATGAACAGTATGTTAATGACATTACACTATGAAAGGGGACTTTTATGTTAATTTATCTTTGATAAATTTGGGTTTTGTGGATAAAGACAAAAAGATAATCAGAGAATCACTTTCAGAAGGCTTTCGTTTGGAACAATAAGCGTCGCAAATATTTCACATTCTGTAAGTAATTGTAGGCTAATATAATGACAGGGCTTTGTTGATGTGATCTGTAACTTAGCCTTCCATCTAAACCTCCATGGTGTGTCTATGGAGTCTGTGTAACCAACCCCTGAGAGGAATATTCCTTTTATGAACTTTTTGATCAAGTTTCTCCAGCTACGTCTGAACTGAACTTCAGTGTGTGTTGCTGAGGTAGTACAGCTAGTAGAGAATAAAGACAGATAATGATGAATGTGTTACCCAACCCCTCGATCATCCTCCCACCTCTGCACTCCAAACCTCATCACATAGCAACCCCACATGACAGCAGAGGCAAAGAACCATCAGCGTCAGTTTAATATGACTTCACTTTGCTCATTACGACTCATTTAGACAGTGCGCACACACACACGGTACAGAGGGAAGGACAGGGCCATTGGAGGAGAGACGGGAGCCTAAAGATGATTAACGTTGGCTGGGACAGACGCGTTAGCTAGCTAGCCTCTCTCTCTCCATCTCCTCCTACTCTGCACAAACAAAATGGCCTCTCAAGAGGCCTCCCCCGTCTTTGGGCGAAGATGAGACTGTCAATTTGGTTTTCCTGCCACGTTACTGGTCATCAGGGAGGGAGAGGTGGAGAAGGGAGTGAGGGAACGAAGGAGTTTGGTTTGGGGGGTAGAGGAATGGGGAAGAGGGGGAGTGAAATAGTGGTGGCAGAGTGATGGAGACAGGGAGATGGGGCAGAGAGGCTAAATCTGATAAATGAAGGAATCTGTGTATGGCCTCTAAATGAGGAAAATATAACCCCAAGAATATAACTGCAGCCTGACACACTTCCAGTGAATATGTTTAGCGATAGGGAGGAGATGCATCTGTCACCGGTGCAGGTGAATTCCTCCGCAAAGTCTATTCAAGCAGCCATTACTCACACCATATTCCACAGGCTTGAATTGTTCCAAAGATGCAGATGAACAATCTATTTATTTATTTGAAACAGTAATCACTAATTGTTTGATTACTCAACACATCTTTTTTTCCCTCAGGGTCAGAATGTGGACTTTGTGAATGACAGTATAAGGACCAGAAGGGACATATACATGTAGAATGTAGATGGGCTGTGTGTTAATTATTCAGTTGTGGTCTTGATATTGTCATCTAGTATAAATGCTGATATCACAGTAATGACATATGGCTGATGCAGTAGTACTTAGTAATACTGTAGTAATTCAGGGTACTTACTGCCTGGCACTTTAGCATGTGTTTTAACCTCATCAGTCAGGGAGCCATGGCAGACTAGAGCTTATGAGCAGTGTGTGGGGTGTGGCTTTAGGGGTGGAGACATGTTGCAAAGGACCCGCCTACCTGAGCATCATCAACAGCATACAGCCCAATCACATCAGCTAATGCCATAGCCTGTTGGCATCCCCACTAAAAACAATCAACAAACCAATCAAATTGAATGTAATCGATGTAGCAAAATATCTAGACCCAATTGTTTGTTTATTGGTTGTGGAAACAGTCATTTCTCCATCTAGACAGGGATACATTAGTAGAGACAATGAGTCATGACTATGGACCATAAGATAACACCATCTGTGTATCAGACTGTTATCATAGGTTAAAAGAAGAGAGCTAAGAATTTCCATAAGTCTCAGAACATGGATGTACTGTATATTCTCTCTCTCTCTCTCTCTCTCTCTCTCTCTCTCTCTCTTTCTCTCTCACACACACACACACACACACACACACACACACACACACAAGCTTGCGCGCACAGGCACACACGCGGCAGTGACAACCACGGCCAATCGATTCTCCCCGCTCCTCGATGCTGACAATGCTCAAGTGGACGGTGCTCCTGTTTGCTTCCTCTTGTAACACAGAAAGAAAGGGGTCCCTCCATTCCAATGAATGTATACTATTTTTACCCTCTTGCAGGAGAATGTCCGATAGGGAACTAAATAATTAAAGGCCAGGGACCCTTTTTGACTGCATCAACCATGGCACTGCTGGTAAGCTCTACTATACATTGTGAATCCATTTGCCCTCGTCCTGTCCTGCCAAGGACGTCTGTTTTTAGTTTGTCACTCCCTCCACCGTGCCCCTTGCCTTGCATGAAACCCCTCATATTTAAAAGCACTGCTTGATATTCCTTAGTCATTGCTTACTTTTGTTTAATTTCACTTTAAAAGTCTTGATTTCATTTGAAAAGTCCCCTAACATGTTGTATTGTGGACAGTGGGATGTGTATACTGTGCCACTTCCATATCTGGCACCAGTTATTACACACTTATGTTTACCTTTCTTTGTCCATTTTATTGTGACATTTGCTGTGGTGGAGCCTGCATCCCTCCCAGTCTGAAATGGCAACTGTGGAATTGGAGGGAAGAGGCATTGAATTTGAGCTGTCAAAACACATTTTACCTCACATCTTTTGGCATGGCTTTGCAATGCAGACTGCTACACCTCACAAACAATACCCTTTAGCTCTAGCAAGCTGTAGCACGACACCAGATCCAGGCTTACACTTCCTTGTTGTGAATTCGATGGCGGTGGCTATGCGTTATGAGATACTACTGCTCTCTGTGTGATAAAGCGGACATTTTTATTTCTTATTAAAGCGAAGGGGATACATGGGGATCATATGTTTAAAAAGTGGAGGCCTGATTAAGCCCCTTCCAATGGGGAGCCAGTGTGATAATGCTGTCGGAGATCTAATACGCTATCCACTTTCCCTCCATTATCGCATTACCACAGCTCCAATCAATTGATAAACTCTCATTCAATATGGTGGAGTATTTAATTGAGTCAGAGTCTATTGGATTTGCAGCGGAGCTGTGCTAGACGTGCTGACTGTGGTAAACACCGTGGCGGGGTGCTCTCGCCACACCGCGTTAGACCAGTTAGGGGAACGTTAAGAGAAGGACAACGTAGCTTCCTCTTGATAGGTTAAGTAAGTAAGGTAAAGAGTGAGGAGAGGTTTAAAAAGTGAATCGTTTAGTAGTTATTTTGTCTGGCGTGAGGTCAGGGGTTAGTGAAGAGGAAAGGAAGAGAGGAGGGTTATTGAAAATGTAGTGACTGATACAATAGCATTCAAATACTTAGAACTCCAAGCATAGGTGCATGTGTTGGGCGAGACAGAACACATGTTTTGGAATGCAAAATGTATCATCTTTCTAAAAAGATCTGAGAATGTTATCATTCCAGTCATTGTTTAAAGCGCTGAAACACCATTTTGCTTGATTTGACAACTTGTTTAGCTATTTTCTTATGAAAACGATCTCTCTCTACCTCCCCCTTCATTATGTCTTTCCACCAGGCACAGCTCCAACATCAACCTGCATCGCAAACTGCTTACCAAAGAGCTGGACGACATTGTCCTGGACCCCCAACTCACGCCACTGCCCAAGGACCTGCGCGCCGAGTTCCTGGCTAAGATCTACGCCGGGCACCACTTGGGCCTGGACGCCATGGCAGGGGCGGGCATTGGTGGCGCCAGCCTGGGGGGAGGAGGGCTGAACCGTGACGCCAGCTCCCCGGCAGGCACCGATTACCCCCACCACCACCCCCTAAATCATCACCACCACCACCACCCCCTCCACCACCCCCTCACCAACGGCTTCTACCACCGCAGTGGCCCCCCAGACGACTACATGGTGCTGGACCTGAGCACCGCGTCCAGCATTCAGTCCAGCGGGTCAGTCCATTCATCACGCCAGTCGGACGAGGGCAGCGACGAGGGCATCCTATTGGATGACCTGGAGGAGGGAGGGGTCAGCGACGGGGAGGACTGCTCCCAGCATGCCCCGGGGCAGGCAGGGGCCGGGAGGCGGCGGGACCAGGTCGGCGAGGGAGGAGTCGGAGGAAGATCGGAAGAAGGTCTGACCGGCACCGACCCCTCCTCTTCGCCGACCGTCCTGTCTTCCACCGGTGGAAGTGGTGGGATCCTGTGCAGCATCTGCCACAAAGTGTACAGCAACAAAGGGACCCTACGCGTGCACTACAAGACTGTCCATCTGCGCGAGATGCACAAGTGCAAAGTGGCCGGCTGCAACATGATGTTCTCCTCGGTGCGCAGCCGCAACCGCCACTCTCAGAACCCCAACCTCCACAAAAACAACGTGCCCTTCACCACCATGGTAGACTAGCCCAACCCCCTGGCCCTCGTCTGGCCAACTCTAGTCCCTTCATCGACTCCCTTCTCACCCCAAACCATGAGCTCTTACCCCCAGGAACTACACCTTACCACCCCTAGACGTCATGCACCACAGTTCTCTTTCCCTTCGATGAGATCCAGTGACTATATACAGTAAGCATTGACTTTTGACCTTTCCTTCTTTGGAAGAACGAGGATGAGACACTTGAAGTGTCTTTATTCCAAAAACTGGCCCTGCCGGTTTCCCATAAACCCCATGTCCTATTTCCCATATGTCTTTGTTTTTGTCCATCTCCAAAGAATCTATTCAAACTCTTATTTGTGACTGTTGCCTGCAGAAATGATAAAAATATAAATCTTCTTGTTGTATTTGTGTAATGATAGCTTTTAAAGGAAACCCCATACAAGAGCATGACTGCTTCATTTGTAAATAATATGTCCCAAGAGGCTATTGGTGTAAAACAATTGTATTTGATGGTTGTTAGCTATTTTTGTTGGTTCTCTTTTTTGGTTTTTATGTTACAGTACAATACTTCCAGCGCTAAGGTAGGCAAGAAAGAGGTAGCATCTTCACTAGCTTGACTCATTTATGTTAGTTTAAAAACCATTTTTAAACTGAGAAGGAGAAGAACTAATGATCATGTGACTTGTTGTATCTACTTGTTAGATATGCGGAGGTTGCCGGCATGCTTTTTTTTGGGCTCCTACACCAATATCATTCTCTGTTCTTTTGTTTTTGTTATCATTTATAGCTTTTACTATACCAAGTCAGTTTTTCGCACTTTGCAACTATACAAGCGGGATGTGTAATATTATTACAAGGACTTTGCGATGTTTTTGGTTACCGCGATGTTCGGGGTCTGAGACGGCCACAGTGCCAAGGGGAAATGACTTAGCATACTTGTGGCAGGTTGATTTTTTTTTTTGCACGTGTTCAGTTTCAAAAACGCTATTTCACAACAAAAGACCCATATTTCTCCTGAACGAATCCAAACATCCGGCCCATTTACTCAAATAATGGTATTCAGGAAAAGTCTAAGTATTTCTGCTCTACCAGATACAGTAACGTGACTGACCACAAGACAGCTGCTGGTTTTCAAGGCAGAAGATTTAAGTATTGAGGAATTTAGTTTGTGTTATTTTCATTTCAAGGAGTGTAAACCCAGTGTGTGACTGTAATATCACAGTACTTGGCTACAGAGGTTGAAGTAGGCTAATCTTTCTACTGCATGTGGTATTTGTGACCTAAAACAAGCGTTGGTTGAGTGTCCTATTGTTTTATACACGTTTCCATGCAAAAAATGGCCATCCTATCAGAAGTATTGTGAATGTCACATTGATTATAAAACAAAGAAATAGTCCTTAAACTGTGACCAAAAGAAGCATTGGTTTTTAAAACATCTATAATTTTCCGCCATACAGTTGTACTTTAACTTACACCCCATAAGTTGATATGATGCACTTGAGTCTTAAGCATTTTGCTATAATTTTTCAGTATTGATTTCCATTGCTGATTGTCAGCTTCAAAGGTGAACTCTGTGAAACTCTGTCGCCATTGCCTGGCTGTTATTTGCAGCCATTTTCCTTGTTTCCATACACATCTTAAGGTACAAATGTTTCAGATAACTAGGCAAAGTAGCCAGGGGAAGGGGTATTTATTGGCGGGTGATGTCATCTTGATGCAGATGTCTTGTCCAATATCAATTCCTTTTTTTTTTTCAAGAAAAGAAAAAAAGAAAGACAGACCGGTCTTCATTTTGAGTCTGTGCCCTTGAGTTGATGGTTATTATTGTGTTTTTGTCGTGTTACTATGGATGTGAAAAAATTGAGAGCTCCTCTTTCTTGATTGGTGCTTATCTAAAGGGGATAAAAACGCACAGTGTTACGTGGTATACAGTATTCAAACCCCCGTTA
This sequence comes from Oncorhynchus mykiss, assembly GCF_013265735.2. NCBI lineage: Eukaryota > Metazoa > Chordata > Actinopteri > Salmoniformes > Salmonidae > Oncorhynchus > Oncorhynchus mykiss. The sequence goes on along the minus strand of NC_048583.1, from coordinate 6,397,679 downwards.
TATCCATGAAAGTGTTGGACAGTTTTTTTTATGACTATTTTGCAATGGGCATGATGGACCCTTTGATGGACACGTTGGTGTAAACTCTTAAGACTTCTCCTCTCTCTACCAACCTCCACGACACTGGCAGCAGGCTTCACCCCTCTCCTCTCTCTACCAACCTCCACGACACTGGCAGCAGGCTTCACCCCTCTCCTCTCTCTACCAACCTCCACGACACTGGCAGCAGGCTTCACCCCTCTCCTCTCTCTACCAACCTCCACGACACTGGCAGCAGGCTTCACCCCTCTCCTCTCTCTACCAACCTCCACGACACTGGCAGCAGGCTTCACCCCTCTCCTCTCTCTACCAACCTCCACGACACTGGCAGCAGGCTTCACCCCTCTCCTCTCTCTACCAACCTCCACGACACTGGCAGCAGGCTTCACCCCTCTCCTCTCTCTACCAACCTCCACGACACTGGCAGCAGGCTTCACCCCTCTCCTCTCTCTACCAACCTCCACGACACTGGCAGCAGGCTTCACCCCTCTCCTCTCTCTACCAACCTCCACGACACTGGTAGCAGGCTTAACACCTCTCCTCTCTGAAGAGAGAGAGAAAGAGCTGAGTGAAAGGGGCTGCGGAGGTGGAGGGCTGACTTGAGAGGAAGAAGGGATGACAGTGAGTATCATTAAAAATGTGCTGTTCCACCGTTACCTGGAGGCCTTCTGACGCTGATCTGTCTAATAACTCACTTGTCACTTCATTACACCGCCAGACGTGAATGTTGCTGACAGGACTGTGACGCCGACAGAGATCCAAACCGGTCTCTCTCTTTCACCGCTCTCTCTCTCCCTCCCTGAGAGAAATCACCCCCGCCCCCCTCAACCCACTACTCACCCCCCTCCCCTCGCCCCCTTCCCGGGTCCTTTAGGGATACCGACTAATAGGGTACTCTTAAGTTCACAAAATGGCCATCGCCGTAGAAAAAGGATGTGTAATTGCCTGTTTATCCCAGGTGAAGGAAAAACTTTGTACAGGAACCTTCGGCAACACCCTGGAGTGGCACTGAGGCACAGCCTGCCTCATTTGCTCAGTGCACCGTACTGCACCTTACCGCCACGGGCCCAGCCGGAGAAGTACAGAAGTGTCACTCCAGGAACCCTGCTGATAGCTGTCTCTCTTTCACTCTCTCTCGTTCACTCACACACACACACACACACTCTCTCTCTCTCTCTCTCTCTCTCCCGCTCTCTTCCTGCTAACAGGCCATTGGGATGACAGCAACAAGAGGACTGGTGATGGGCGGGAAACAAGGACACCCCGAGGCAGAGAGGGGGAAAAGAGAGAGAGCGAGCTCATCCACGGTCCATCACTCTATGTAATAAAGCAGTCTGTCCAACGTTAGCATACAGCCTTGTCACTGCAGGGCACGCTAGCGTTTCATTATGGAGAACAGTGGAATGTAGCATTGAGTTGGACCGCAATGGACTGCCATGGAATGCACTGAGAGAGAAGGTGGAAAGGGGAAACCTAGTCAGTTGTCCAACTGAGCGTATTCAAGTTGTGCGGAAGTATTCAAGGTGCGGAAGCCCCTCTTTGAAAGTGATGGCTTACGATGAATACCGTGGATATTAAAGAACTGGGAGAATGCTTGGGAAGTCTGGTTTGGAATCAACACGCAGTCTATTGAGGAACGTGAGACTGTAACAAGCTAAGAGTAGTCTTAACTAACGCTGCTGTAGCAAGTGACCTTAGCCTGCGCGGTTAAACCTCACAACCTGATCTGATGAGAAAGACAGCAGAACCCAAAAGCTTAAACATTCCTCTTGTCCTATTCAATGTTGTAGACCTCTCAAGCAGCCAGGGAGCTCAATCAGTGACCTGTGTGTGTTAGTTAGTGTGTGTATTTTAAGAGTGTGTTAGTGTGTGTGTTAGTGTGTGTGTGTTAGTGTGTGTATGTTAGTGTGTGTGTGTGTGTTAGTGTGTGTGTGTGTGTTAGTGTGTGTATGTTAGTGTGTGTGTGTGTGTATGTTAGTGTGTATGTGTTAGTGTGTATATGTTACTGTGTATGTTAGTGTGTGTGTATGTTAGTGTGTGTTAGTGTGTGTGTATGTTAGTGTGTGTGTGTATGTTAGTGTGTGTGTGTGTGTGTATGTTAGTGTGTGTGTGTGTGTGTGTGTTAGTGTGTGTGTTAGTGTGTGTGTTAGTGTGTATGTTAGTGTGTATGTTAGTGTGTGCGTTAGTTAGTGTGTGTATGTTAAGAGTGTGTATGTTAGTGTGTGTGTTAGTGTGTATGTTAAGAGTGTGTTAGTGTGTATGTTAGTGTGTGTATGTTAGTGTGTGTGTGTGTTAGTGTGTGTGTTAGTGTGTGTGTGTTAGTGTGTGTATGTTAGTGTGTGTGTGTTAGTGTGTGTATGTTAGTGTGTGTGTGTGTGTATGTTAGTGTGTATGTGTTAGTGTGTATGTGTTAGTGTGTATGTTAGTGTGTGTGTATGTTAGTGTGTGTGTTTGTTAGTGTGTGTATGTTAGTGTGTGTGTTAGTGTGTGTGTGTATGTTAGTGTGTGTGTGTATGTTAGTGTGTGTGTATGTTAGTGTGTGTGTGTGTGTTAGTGTGTGTGTTAGTGTGTATGTTAGTGTGTGTGTTAGTGTGTGCGTTAGTGTGCCAGAGAGAGATTAAATTCCCTTACACTGACTCCTCATCTCTAGCCCCTCTGTCTCTTACTCGATGGCCATGCCAGTACGCCACGGCTCCTAGAGAGAGCTTGCAAAGGAGCTGAGAAAACTGCCCTGACACGGAACAGACTGTCCAGAACAGAATAGCCAGACTAGAGGATAGGGAGAGAGAAAGGAGAGCAGAGGGACTGGTCTGAGAACGAAAGCGGTCTGGCAGGGACCTGCAGCAGTCACTTAACAAGGCAGGAGACATGGAGAGAAGCAGAGAGAGCGAGAAAGCCGTGCCAGCCTTCTTGACTGTCTGGCTGGAAAGTGATGGAGTCCCCTGACCTTTCCACTCTTCTCCCTCTCCTCCTTCACGGGAGACATTACAGTACATTTTCTCCTCTCTCCTTTGAGAGGGCCTGACCCCTCAATCTCCCTCCCTCCCTCTTTCTTACCATCTTTAGCCCACTTGGGTCCAGGACAGAGCCCAGTTGTCAGGCCGATGGGACCATTACTGTCCTGGCTCAGTCCCCAGGAGGAGAAGGCCTCTTAAAACCCTCACTGGCCAGCTTGAGTGGAGTGAGCCTTTAATATTTCATTAGGGGACTCTTGACTGCCAAATGTCAGTTTCCCCACAACACACCATCACTGAAAGAGAGAGAGAGAGCGATGGAAGGAGAGAGATGACAATGGAGCAGGTGGGGTTGTCTAGTGATCCGTTATGGATCGTATACCTCTGTCCACTTTGTTTAAGTCTGTGGAGAGCAGGGTAGGATGTTAACCCAGTGTAAGTGGAGGGGGATGTTTGCAAGCTGTCTGGTTAACGTCATCCATCTTGAAAAATACATGTGGCAAGGCTCAAAAGACACATGGGCAGATTGGTGGTTTTACAGATGATACGCTGTGGTCCAACATTACCCTCAGAACTTGGTAACAGCAATTCTACAGTAAATGATCCTGGAACAAATAAAAAACATGCAGAAAATGTGCTTTTTACCCATTTGGCAAAATAACATCTCTCAATCCTTAACATTATAGCAAGTCACCCCAAACTATTTACCAACATGCCAATCTTACTTTTTTATATATAAATAATCTCAAAAAGACTGTGTACATTTTCTTTTCCACAGTGATGTTTTTGTGTAGCTGTCTGGTTCTCTTTGTGCTAAACGGCTGTGTTTCCGCCCTGCAACCAGAGGCCTGCATCTCAATCAACTCTTATTTTCACTGCCTGGCAGAGCAGCATTGCTGCAGAGACACACCGCAAACTGCAGCATCTACAACAGGGGAAGCTTGCATCACTCTTGGTTTCATAATGGTGACATTGGCAGCTTCATGAATACTGTATGTCTCCTAAACAGGTTTTTCCCATTAGCAGACTGGAGGAGAAAACAAGGTCCTCTTTCTTAATTGATTTTGTTTTGTTGCTTTCCTTGTATTTTTCTGTATCATAACGGTCTATGGTTTTTGCATAAAATGCATATGGGTTTTGGGATGTAAATGGAATTTTATTCATATTTTGTCCAAATACCTCTTGTAATTTGTATCAGAATTCTTGTACAATTTTTATATTAAAGATTTATCAGTCACTGGCAATCTGACGCCACGTTGCTTGTCTTTGAAAGGGATTATTAGAGTGTGTGTGTGTGTGTGTGTGTGTGTGTGTGTGTGTGTGTGTGTGTGTGTGTGTGTGTGTGTGTGTGTGTGTGTGTGTGTGTGTGTGTGTGTGTGTGTGTGTGTGTGTGTGTGTGTGTGTGTGTGTGTGTGTGTGTGTGTGTGTGTGTGTGTGTGTGTGTGTGTGTGTGTGTGTGTGTGTGTGTGTGTGTGTGTGTGTGTGTGTGTGTGTGTGTGTGTGTGTGTGTGTGTGTGTGTGTGTGTGTGTGTGTGTGTGTGTGTGTGTGTGTGTGTGTGTGTGTGTGTGTGTGTGTGTGTGTGTGTGTGTGTGTGTGTGTGTGTGTGTGTGTGTGTGTGTGTGTGTGGTGTGTGTGTGTGTGTGTGTGTGTGTGTGTGTGTGTGTGTGTGTGTGTGTGTGTGTGTGTGTGTGTGTGTGTGTGTGTGTGTGTGTGTGTGTGTGTGTGTGTGTGTGTGTGTGTGTGTGTGTGTGTGTGTGTGTGTGTGTGTGTGTGTGTGTGTGTGTGTGTGTGTGTGTGTGTGTGTGTGTGTGTGTGTGTGTGTGTGTGTGTGTGTGTGTGTGTGTGTGTGTGTGTGTGTGTGTGTGTGTGTGTGTGTGTGTGTGTGTGTGTGTGTGTGTGTGTGTGTGTGTGTGTGTGTGTGTGTGTGTGTGTGTGTGTGTGTGTGTGTGTGTGTGTGTGTGTGTGTGTGTGTGTGTGTGTTCTTTTCTAGGGGTAAAGGGAGGACATCTTATGAGTGGCTGGAATTTAACACCGACAAGGACAGGGACAGTCTGTCAATCAAGCCGGTCAGACAAGACACAATTTCAGCAGTTTTGCTGGCCTGTTTTAATTAAGCTGTGATAAAAATCATTGGGGGAAAGGCTATCTTGACCAATTAGTGGACGATTAGATTAATGAAGTCATTTAAAGATGTACCAGTGTGAGCACTCGGGGCCAGTTTCCCAGACACTTATTAGGCCTAGTCCTGGACTGACAACAGCCCTAGGATTTGCTGGTGTTATCATATTAGTGGAATGGAGATAAATGTGCTTTAAAAGGGCAATGTGCTTGTCAACAATAATATTATACAGTTGGGTCTGAAATTGACACCCTTGATAAAGATGAGCAATGACGACTGTATAAAATAAATAATTCAAACACTAAGCTATATTGTATGGTCCAAAACATTTGGAAATTATATTATTTTATAATAATACTATTGTTCAGATAAAGAGATGTTTAACAAGCAAAAACATATCAAAAAGGTTTGGGTCAACATTAACAACACTAAAGATTCATAGAAATAAAGTAGTCAAAAGTTTTGTTTTTGGTCCCATGTTCATAGCAACCAATGACTACATCAAGCTTGTGACTCTACTAACTTGTTGGATGCATTTGCCATTCGTTTTGGTTGTTTCAGATTCATTTGTGCCCAATAGAAACAAATGGTAAATCATGTAGTGTGTCATTTTGGAGTCACTTTTATTACAAACAAGAATGTTTTCTAAACACTTCTACATTCATGTGAATGCTACCATGATTACTGATTATCCTGAATGAATCATGAATAATGATGAGTGAGAAAGTTGCAAAGGGTCAAATATCACCTGGACACTAAAGGGATTTTCCAACAGCAAGGCTCAGATCAACATGCCAGTTACTATTGTTTATAAAAGCTTTTCTTTACAAAGTTGAAATAAACATGTCTCCAACCCCCATGTCACACACTCAAAGTGAAACCTTGTGTACACATTGTACAATCAATTGAGAGAGAGAGAGAGAGAGAGAGAGAGAGAGAGAGACTCATATCATATTCATTTGTATATATCTACTGTATACATGAATCACGGCAAAGTTGGTTCCTGTTTCAGTCTTGTCTGAAAAGCACCCTAATGATTGGTTGACAATGGAGCCTCCCACTACGCAGGTGATGGCTGGAAGGTGAAGTTGGCGAAGAGCAACTGCAGAAATTTGCAGTCAAAACGTCATGAACTTTGATCACATTATTTATGTAAAGTTCATGTAAAGTTCACGCAAGCCAGACAATTGTTCACCCCATAATGCAATAAACTTTGAAAGGTGGTGACCAACGCTAGTCACCGACTTGACAAAAGTGATCTGCTCGAATGCACCCAATGATACTTCTTTCTGAAAGGCAGGCAGACAAAGGTTGCAATTTACCAAAACGTGCTTTAATGACGATTCTACAATCACAGTTGGAAATTCTGCACAAATCACACTGTCGGCAAAATAAACAAGCATAACAAAGGCCACTTACATTTCCAACAAACTACTATTATTCCAGTCAAAGTCCTTCAGACAATGGCTCCTCTTCAGACTGGTCTATTCTGGCCCTGAGGTTGACTAGTGCTTAGTAAAGGAGAAACGTCCTCTCACTGTCAACTGCGTTTATTTTCAGCAAACCTAACATATGTAAATATTTGTATGAACATAAGGTTCAACAACCGAGACAAACTGAACAAGTTCCACAAACATGTGACTAACATAAATCGAAAATTGTGTCCCTGATCAAAGGGGGAGGGTCAAAAGTAACAGTATCTGGTGTGGCCAGCTGCATTCAGTACTGCACTGAATCTCCTCCTCATGGACTGCACCAGATTTGCCAGTTCTTGCTGTGAGATGTTCTGGTCTTTCTAGGGAGTTTTTCCTAGCCACCGTGCTTCTACACCTGCATTGCTTGCTGTCTGGGGTTTTAGGCTGGGTTTCTGTACAGCACTTTGAGACATCAGCTGATGTAAGAAGGGCTTTATAAATACATTTGATTTGATTTACCCCACTCTTCCACCAAGGCACCTGCAAGTTCCCGGACATTTCTAGGTGGAATGGCCCCAGCCCTCACCCTCCGATCCAACAGGTCCCAGACGTGCTCAATGGGATTGAGATCCGGGCTCTTCTCTGGCCGTGGCAGAACACTGACATTCCTGTCTTGCAGGAAATCACGCACAGATCGAGCAGTATGGCTGGTGGCATTGTCATGCTGAAGGTCATGTCAGGATGAGCCTGCATGAAGGGTACCACATATCAGGGAGGAGGATGTCTTCCCTGTAACGCACAGCATTGAGATTGCCTGCAATGACAACAAGCTCAGTCCGATGATGCTGTGACACGTTGCCCCAGACCATGACAGAACCTTCACCTCCAAATCGATCCCGCTCCAGAGTACAGGCCTCGGTGTAACGCTCATTCCTTCGACAATAAACGCGAATCCGACCATCTCCCCTGGTGAGACAAAACCGCGACTCATCAGTGAAGAGCACTTTTTTTCGGTCCTGTCTGGTCCAGCGACAGTGAGTTTGTGCCCATAGGTGATGTTGGCGGTGATGTCTGGTGAGGACCTGCCTTACAACAGACCTACAAGCCCTCAGTACAGCCTCTCTCAGCCTATTGTTATGGTGAGTGAATGAGGACCCAAAAGCGAACTAACTTAAACAGAGCTTCTTTAATAACCAAACATAGGTAGGCTCAGATAGACCGGCAGATTCCGACAGGACAGGACAAGGTTACAGCAAACATGACGATAGTCTGGCTCAGGCATGAAACACAACAAACAAGAATCCGACAAGGACAGGAACAGAAACAGAGAGAGATATAGGGACCTAATCAGAGGGAAAAAGGGAACAGGTGGGAAACGGGGTGAATGGGTAGTTAGAGGAGACAAGGAACAGCTGGGGGAAAGCGGGGGAGAAAAGGTAACCTAACAACGACCAGCAGAGGGAGACAGGGTGAAGGGAAAGGACAGAGACAAGACACAACATGACAGTACATGACAGTACCCCCCCACTCACCGAGCGCCTCCTGGCGCACTCGAGGAGGAACCCTGGCGGCAACGGAGGAAATCCTCGATCAGCGCACGGTCCAGCACGTCCCGAGAGGGAACCCAACTCCTCTCCTCAGGACCGTACCCCTCCCAATCTACGAGGTACTGGTGACCACGGCCCCGAGGACGCATGTCCAAAATTCTACGGACCCTGTAGATGGGTGCGCCCTCGACAAGGATGGGGGGGGGGGGGGGGAAGACGAGCGGGGGCGCGAAGGACGGGCTTGATGCAGGAGACATGGAAGACCGGGTGGACGCGACGAAGGTATCGCGGAAGAAGAAGTCGAACTGCGACAGGATTAATGACCCGAGAAATACGGAACGGACCAATGAACCGCGGGGTCAACTTGCGAGAAGCCGTCTTAAGGGGAAGGTTCTGAGTGGAGAGCCAAACTCTCTGACCGCGACAATATCTAGGACTCTTAGTTCTACGCTTATTAGCAGCCCTCACAGTCTGCGTCCTATAACGGCAAAGTGCAGACCTGACCCTCTTCCAGGTGCGCTCGCAACGTTGGACAAAAGCCTGAGCGGAGGGGACGCTGGACTCGGCGAACTGAGATGAGAACAGCGGAGGCTGGTACCCGAGGCTACTCTGAAAAGGAGATAGCCCGGTCGCAGACGAAGGAAGCGAGTTGTGGGCGTATTCTGCCCAGGGGAGCTGTTCTGACCAAGACGCAGGGTTACGAAAAGAAAGACTGCGTAAGATGCGACCAATAGTCTGATTGGCCCGTTCTGCTTGACCGTTAGACTGGGGGTGAAAGCCGGAAGAGAGACTGACGGAAGCCCCAATCAAACGGCAAAACTCCCTCCAAAATTGAGACGTGAATTGCGGACCTCTGTCCGAAACGACGTCTGACGGAAGGCCATGAATTCTGAAAACATTCTCGATGATGATTTGTGCCGTCTCTTTAGCAGAAGGAAGCTTAGCAAGGGGAATGAAATGAGCCGCCTTAGAGAACCTATCGACAACCGTAAGAATAACAGTCTTCCCCGCTGACGAAGGCAGTCCGGTGACAAAATCTAAGGCGATGTGAGACCACGGTCGAGAGGGAATAGGAAGCGGCCTGAGACGGCCGGCAGGAGGAGAGTTACCGGACTTAGTCTGCGCGCAGACCGAACAAGCAGCCACGAAACGACGCGTGTCATGCTCCCGGGTGGGCCACCAAAATCGCTGGCGAATGGAAGCAAGCGTACCCCGAACGCCAGGGTGGCCGGCTAACTTGGCAGAGTGAGCCCACTGAAGAACGGCCAGACGAGTAGGAACGGGAACGAAAAGAAGGTTCCTAGGACAAGCGCGCGGCGACGGAGTGTGAGTGAGCGCTTGTTTTACCTGCCTCTCAATTCCCCAGACAGTCAACCCGACAACACGCCCCTCAGGGAGAATCCCCTCGGGGTCAGTGGAGGCTACTGAAGAACTGAAGAGACGAGACAAAGCATCAGGCTTGGTGTTCTTAGAGCCCGGACGATAAGAAATCACGAACTCGAAACGAGCGAAAAACAGCGCCCAACGCGCCTGACGCGCATTAAGTCGTTTGGCAGAACGGATGTACTCAAGGTTCCTATGGTCAGTCCAAACGACAAAAGGAACGGTCGCCCCCTCCAACCACTGTCGCCATTCGCCTAGGGCTAACCGGATGGCGAGCAGTTCGCGGTTACCCACATCATAGTTACGTTCCGACGGCGACAGGCGATGAGAAAAATACGCGCATGGGTGGACCTTGTCGTCAGAGAGGGAGCGCTGAGAAAGGATGGCTCCCACGCCCACCTCTGACGCGTCAACCTCGACAACGAACTGTCTAGAGACGTCAGGTGTAACAAGGATAGGAGCGGATGTAAAACGATTCTTGAGGAGATCAAAAGCTCCCTGGGCGGAAACGGACCACTTAAAGCACGTCTTGACAGAAGTAAGGGCTGTGAGAGGAGCTGCCACCTGACCGAAATTACGGATGAAACGACGATAGAAGTTCGCGAAGCCGAGAAAGCGTTACGAAGGTCCAACTTAGTGAAAAACCTGGCTCCCTGCAGGATCTCGAAGGCTGAAGACATAAGAGGAAGCGGATAACGATTCTTCACTGTTATGTCATTCAGCCCTCGATAATCTATGCAGGGGCGCAGAGACCCGTCCTTCTTCTTGACAAAAAAAAAACCCCGCTCCGGCGGGAGAGGAGGAGGGGACTATGGTACCGGCGTCAAGAGCTACAGACAAATAATCTTCGAGAGCCTTACGTTCAGGAGCCGACAGAGAGTATAGTCTACCCCGGGGGGGGGTGGTTCCCGGAAGGAGATCAATACTACAATCATACGACCGGTGTGGAGGAAGAGAGGTGGCCCTGGACCGACTGAACACCGTGCGCAGATCGTGATATTCCTCCGGCACCCCTGTCAAATCACCAGGCTCCTCCTGTGAAGAAGAGACAGAGGAAACAGGAGGGATAGCAGACATTAAACATTTCACATGACAAGAGACGTTCCAGGAGAGGATAGAATTACTAGACCAATTAATGGAAGGATTATGACAAACTAGCCAGGGATGGCCCAAAACAACAGGTGTAAAAGGTGAACGAAAAATTAAAAAAGAAATGGTTTCACTATGATTACCAGAAACAGTGAGGGTTAAAGGTAGCGTCTCACGCTGAATCCTGGGGAGAGGACTACCATCCAGGGCGAACAAGGCCGTGGGCTCCTTTAACTGTCTGAGAGGAATGTCATGTTCCCGAGCCCAGGTCTCGTCCATAAAACAGCCCTCCGCCCCAGAGTCTATTAAGGCACTGCAGGAAGCTGACGAACCGGTCCAGCGTAGATGGACCGACAAGGTAGTGCAGGATCTTGAAGGAGAGACAGGAGTAGTAGCGCTCACCAGTAGCCCTCCGCTTACTGACGAGCTCTGGCCTTTTACTGGACATGAAGTGACAAAATGACCAGCGGAACCGCAATAGAGACAGAGGCGGTTGGTGATTCTCCGTTCCCTCTCCTTAGTCGAGATGCGGATACCTCCCAGCTGCATGGGCTCAGCACCCGAGCCGGCAGAGGAAGATGGTAGTGATGCGGAGAGGGAGGCGACGGAGAGCGCGAGCTCCTTTCCACGAGCTCGGTGACGAAGATCAACCCGTCGCTCAATGCGAATAGCGAGTTCAATCAAGGAATCCACGCTGGAAGGAACCTCCCGGGAGAGAATCTCATCCTTTACCTCTGCGCGGAAACCCTCCAGAAGACGAGCGAGCAAGGCCGGCTCGTTCCAGCCACTGGAGACAGCAAGAGTGCGAAACTCAATAGAGTAGTCTGTTATGGATCGATTGCCTTGACATAGGGAAGACAGGGCCCTGGAAGCCTCCTCCCCAAAAACAGATCGATCAAAAACCCGTATCATCTCCTCCTTAAAGTCCTGATACTGGTTAGTACACTCAGCCCTTGCCTCCCAGATTGCCGTGCCCCACTCACGAGCCCGTCCAATAAGGAGAGATATGACGTAGGCGACACGAGCAGTGCTCCTGGAGTAAGTGTTGGGCTGGAGAGAAAACACAATATCACACTGGGTGAGGAACGAGCGGCATTCAGTGGGCTCCCCAGAGTAACACGGCGGGTTATTGATTCTGGGCTCCGGAGATTCGAAAGCCCTGGAAGTGGCCGGTGGATCGAGGCGGAGATGGTGAACCTGTTCTGTGAGGTTGGAGACTTGGGTGGCCAGGGTCTCAACGGCATGTCGAGCAGCAGACACTTCCTGCTCGTGTCTGCCTAGCATCGCTCCCTGGATCCCGACGGCTGAGTGGAGAGGATCCGAAGTCGCTGGGTCCATTCTTGGTCGGATTCTTCTGTTATGGTGAGTGAATGAGGACCCAAAAGCGAACTAACTTAAACAGAGCTTCTTTAATAACCAAACATAGGTAGGCTCAGATAGACCGGCAGATTCCGACAGGACAGGACAAGGTTACAGCAAACATGACGATAGTCTGGCTCAGGCATGAAACACAACAAACAAGAATCCGACAAGGACAGGAACAGAAACAGAGAGAGATATAGGGACCTAATCAGAGGGAAAAAGGGAACAGGTGGGAAACGGGGTGAATGGGTAGTTAGAGGAGACAAGGAACAGCTGGGGGAAAGCGGGGGAGAAAAGGTAACCTAACAACGACCAGCAGAGGGAGACAGGGTGAAGGGAAAGGACAGAGACAAGACACAACATGACAGTACATGACACCTATTGCGGACAGTCTGAGCACTGATGGAGGGATTGTGCATTCCTGGTGTAACTCGGGCAGTTGTTGCCATCCTGTACCTGTCCCGCAGGTGTGATGTTTGGATGTACCTATCCTGTGCAGGTGTTGTTACACATGGTCTGCCACTGCGAGGACGATCATCTGTCCGTCCTGTCTCCCTGTAGTGCTGTCTTAAGCATCTCACAGTACGGACATTGCTTGCCCTAGCCACATCTGCATCCTCATGCCTCCTTGCAGCATGCCTAATGCACATTCATGCAGATGAGCAGGGACCCTGGGCATCTTTCTTTTGGTGTTTTTCCAGAGTCAGTAGAAAGGCGTCTTTAGTGTCCTAAGTTTTCATAACTGTGACCTTAAAGACACTAACAGCTTACAGACGGTAAGCAGTTAACGACCGTTCCACAAGTGCATGTTCATTAATTGTTTATGGTTCATTGATCAAGCATGGAAAACAGTGTTTAAACCCTTTACAATGAAGATCTGTGAAGTTATTTGGATTTTTACGAATTATCTTTGAAAGACAGGGTCCTGAAAAAAATGTAGTTTATATCAAACACATGGTTTCCAGCCGTGCGCTGCTCCAACCATTGTTATGAGCTGTTTTTCCCTCAGCAGCCTCCTGCGATCCCTAGACAGTGAAATATGCACAGGACGTTTTAAAAAACGTTTCTTCCCTGAATTTGCAGCTCTGAATTCCTCTTTTCAAATCAACACTAAACTCAAAGGGCTCGATTCAATCTGTATCGCCAAAGTTCAGCATTATAGCGCGATTGAAATTTAAAGGCAATGTTCCTGCTTTTGCGGGGACTGCATTAACGGTAAATACCAAATGACCTTCAAAATATTTGTCAAGTTTAGCAGCCGAGAACATGAAATCAGGAAGGCTTCAAACATGACAGACATGAACTGGACACCATGGATCTAATCGGATAAAAACTAAACCATTTTAGTTATGAGAAACATACTACAACAGTCAACATGAGGGTCCGTCAGTCTCTGGATAACAGCCATCACCCGCTTACATCATTATCTCCGGCGGCGGTCATATTACAAATTGATACGAATGGCACCGGGGATGTTTTCTTTGGTAAGAAACAGGAACATAATGCTGGCCCTTTTGAAAGTGAAGAAGCAACCGTCGGGAGGCGAGGAGGCTTAATGACCTTGAATTAAACAACATTCCTCATTGTCACACGCCGGCTGCTCATCCAGCCGCTGTCGATACGCCGTGGCCCCGTGGCAGAATAATAGTGCTGGTGGTATTGATTACCCAGGGAGGGGGGGCAGTAAAATATATTTCCACAGCATGAGGGCCCATGGCCCCCGCAGCCCCATCAGTGACGGCCCCTCACTGGAGACCCTGGGAGCTACAGAGCTGCCTGGCAGTCTGCGGCTGGTCCACCTGCTACATAACCTACCGTGTAGTGTTCCTGACAGGGCGCCGCCATCAATTGGTCCTGACAAAAACACAGCCCCTCCGCTGACCTTTGAGAGGTAGGAGAGGAGGAGAATAGTCGGACGGACGCAGCCGCCGATGGACAGTTGATGTCAGGGACGAGCAGTCTGTCTGTCCTGTCTGATGGGTGAGGTTAGGGAATTACGCTGGTGTTGGTCTAGTCCACTGAGTAGACTCAGGCCTCTTGTCAATGAAGAGAGTTTCTCTCTCTGCTTGGCTAAATGCTTGTACGTATACTGCGTGCATGCTGACAAACAATAACCTGTCTTGAAGTACTGCAAAAAAAACTCATAGTTTGCCTAATGTCAGTTTATGTAACAAAATAAGATAGTATAGTGTAGAGAATCATTGTATCATCTAAACCATAGCCCAAAATATAATATAAAAATAAAATAATAAAATAATAATAAAAAATAATAAAATAAAATAATACAAGCATTTCGCTACACTCGCACTAACATCTGCTAACCATGTGTATGTGACAAATAAAATTTGATTTTTTTTTTTTTTTTTTTTTTTTTGAATATAGTATTTTCAGCTGTTTAAAGCTGGTGTGCAAAATCGAAAGTAAAAGACGCAAAAATGAAACTTAAGAACAGGATGCATAAAAATAGCGCACATCGAACAGATCTACCACCTCTTGGACTTGCTTTCAATGAGAATGACAGATCTATAACTAACATTTCTATGTGAATTTGGTCAGGTCGCCCAAAAAGTTACATATTGCAGCTTTAATTGGTCCTCTGAAGCCCAGGAAGGCCACTGGAGTATGGGGGAGAGTGCGAGAGAGAGAGCGAGAGCGAGAGAGAGAGAGAGAGAGAGAGAGAGAGAGAGGGGACCTGACAGGAGCTGCCTGTTCAGCAGGACTGTCATAATTAGTGCCTGGCCCTGGCCATTCCAGAGAGTTCTTTAAAGAAGCACTTCATCAATAGTGACACGAGCAGGGGGGAACATCTGCCACTGGAGCCACTACTGCCTGCAGCCAGGCAGTCTCAGTCAGTGACACAGGAAAGGAGAAGAGAAGAGGTGTAATCTCTGCTCTGTGTTCAAACAACATATTAGTCGTTTTTATTAGCAGACCTACCACTGTGAAAACCCTGGTTGTTGAAACTGTTTCAACTTCAATTAAAAACAGTATTTATTTGTAATTAATAGATATATACAAAAACAAGATAAAATGGCTGAACTTTTGTAGTCCATTTGCTCAATTGGTGGGAGGGGCTTACAGTTAGCTCTAGAGGTTCGACCGATTAGGATTTTTCAACGCCGGTACCGATACCGATTATTGGAGGACCAAAAAAAGCCGATACCGATTAATCGGCTGATTTTTTAAATTAATATTAGTACATCAATAAAAATCAATTTAGCCTCAAATAAATAATGAAACATGTTCAATTTGGTTTAAATAATGCAAAAACAAAGTGTTGGAGAAAGTAAAAGTGCAATATGTGCCATGTAAGAAAGCTAACGTTTAAGTTCCTTGCTCAGAACATGAGAACATATGAAAACTGGTGGTTCCTTTTAACATGACACTTCAATATCTAAGGTAAGAGGTTTTATGTTGTAGTTAATTTAGTATTTTTAGGACTATTTCTCTCTATACCATTTGTATTTCATATACCTTTGACTATTGGATGTTCTTATAGGCACTTTAGTATTGCCAGTGTAACAGTATAGCTTCCGTCCCTCTCCTTGCTCCTCCCTGGGCTCGAACCAGGAACACATCGACAACAGCCACCCTCGAAGTAGCGTCACCCATGCAGCGTTACTCCCATCTCGGGAGTTGATAGGCTTGAAGTCATAAACAGCTCAATGCTTGAAGCACAGCGAAGAGCTGCTGGCAAAACGCACAAAAGTGCTGTTTGAATGAATGCTTACGAGCCTGCTGGTGCCTACCATCGCTCAGTCAGACTGCTCTATCAAATCATATACTTAATTATAACATAATAACACACAGAAATACGAGCCTTTGGTCATTAATATGGTCGAATCCGGAAACTATCATTTTGAAAACAAAACGTTTATTATTTCAGTGAAATATGGAACCGTTCGGTATTTTATCTAACGGGTGGCATCCCTAAGTCTAAATATTGCTGTTACATTGTACAACCTTCAATGTTATGTCATAATTACATAAAATTCTGGCAAATTAGTTCGCAACGAGCCAGGCGGCCCAAATTGTTGCATATACCCTGACTCTGCGTGCAATAAACGCAAGAGAAGTGACACAATTTCACCTGGTTAATATTGCCTGCTAACCTGGATTTATTTTAGCTAAATATGCACGTTTAAAAATATATACTTCTGTGTATTGATTTTAAGAAAGGCATTGGTGTTTATGGTTAGGTACAGTCGTGCAACGATTGTCCTTTTTTGGCAAATGCGCTTTTGTTAAATCATCCCCCAGCGCTGCATCGATTATATGCAACGCAGGACACACTAGATAAACTAGTAATATCAACCATATCTAGTTAACTAGTGATTATGATTGCTTTTTATAAGGTAAGTTTAATGCTAGCTAGCAACTTACCTTGGCTTCTTACTGCATTCGCGTAACAGGCCAAACATGGTCTGGTCTTGCCCCACCGCGCACGCGCGCGCACGCACGCACACGCACGCACACGCACACGCACACGCACACACACACACAGTTCCAATCATTTGGCAGAGGCAGCCCTACATTGGCGAGGAACAATTACCGTTCATTGAGGACTAATTGATTTTAATTGTGTTCTGTAATTGGAGGGAAAATTACCAGAATGAAGAGAAACAGAAAAGCTTTTATGTGCCAATGCTTTATCGGTCCCTGAAGCTACCAGCTTCATCAGATCAGGGCTAAAACGCCTCCTGTGAGCCGTCGACCAGAAAATGTCCGTCCTTAAAAAAAAACATATATATAAAATATATAAATATACTTTAAACGTAATAAATCTTAGTCAAGTGTTGGGAACCAGGTGGATGAGACTAAACAAGCTGGCGACTGGCTGATTCCTTACAAAAACTCATTTCTGGTAACATGAGCCCTGGCTAGGATGGGCTTGTCAACGTATTAGACTTTTTACTGGGGCCATATCGATTCTGTTCTACACCAGCGAGGCCTGCATTGCTGGCTAATGCTATTGACGAGCCATCAGTCTTGTCCAAAAGTGTGGAGGCATGCGGCTCTTTTCTGAGGCTGAACAGAGGGAGAGGGGAGAGAGGGAGGGAGAGAGAGGGAGGAAGAGAGAAGGAAGGGAAGAGAGGAAAAAACATCAATGGACAGTGATGGAGAGCAGGGAGGAGGGCGAAGCTGCAAGCGCAGCATACACACACAGACCCTTGTCCATGGTTTGGGAACACTAAATTAGAAAGAAGACAAAAGGGATGAGAGAGGGAGAAACAGTAAACAGCCGCATCGATCCAACTAGCGTTGGGCAAATCAAACCATTACTGCCTTAGTCTGGACTGTGTCCGTCGGTCGGATAGACCCCGGGGCGGAGGGGAGAGAGTCCGTAGAATCAGTGTCCGTATGCACCAAGGGTCACCCACTGGGTTACAGACTTTGCTCCTGCAACACATCGTTTTTTGTTGCCTGGTTTGGAGCGCTGTCCTCAGCAGCACTGCTGAAACAAATGTGTTGTGTCGTCAGATCACAGATATCCCTTTACTGTCCCTTTAGAGAAATGTGTCTTAGACATTCAGGTGCTTCTGCTACCCACAAGGTGCATCAAAAGGTGAAAGAGGAGTCTGGTCAGGAAGGAGTTAACTCCGAGTGGCGGTTAGAAGACAATTCAACCTGGCTGTCAAGAGGCAACCCAGGGACAAGAGGGAACGGCTGAACTCATCACAAACGCCTCTCCTGGCATCCGCCGCCTCAGCGCAGCCCGCCACGTAATGACTCCAACAACACGAGGATCCCGTTTAATTAAAATGAAGGCAGATCAGTTAAGCAGATGGTTGAAGCACAAATATTAGGCGATGTAGAAGTGTTTAATGGTCGGCACTTATCTCCACCCTCCTTTTTTTCTCTGCTCTCTGCAGCGCCGCCCAGCCCAACCCTGATAAACAGGACAGGGGGCTCTGTGTTAATCAACCTTAGAACCTTTAAAGCCGCCAGATAAGGAATAATTTGGGATCTTTGTAAATTAGCTTGAGATGTGGCTAAGACTCTGGCCCCCATCTGCCGCAGAGCGCTCACTCGGCCAGACTTGCAGAGGGAGGGAGGTAGGAGTGGAGGCGGTAAGGGGGGTGTTCGCGGTCTATCAGCGTAATAGCCTAGGTGCCATGGTGGATGGCAGTGGGGAAGTTTGGGAGTAAAAAGTAATTTTTTCTCCAACGGAGGAGAATAGAGAGATATTATTATTATTTTTTTTGCTTTTCTCTGGTGTTTTTCTTTATCCCTTCTGTGGGTTGACCTCCCTTGCCACCGCCCTGGCGATCAGCGCTCCTTATCAGTGACACTGGAGAGCCACCCGCTCGGCTGCAATCATCTAAACAGGAAGACTGGGAGTGGGTCGGCAGCAGGCGGCAGCCCCGCAGAGTGGCCTCTCTGAGCAGGTCAACGGGGGCCTTCACCCCTTTTAAGTCGGGCACAAGCAGGGGCAGCCCCGTGTTTATTTTGCAGATGAGGGGTTGCAGGAGAGAGTGGAGGGGAAGATAGGTCAATCGATCATTGCAGTGCCATTGGACCTTGTCAAAGACGTGCCCAGAATGTCAACATAATGTTTACTGTTCTCTGTGTTATCATTATCATCATTATGTTTTAGAATGTTTACTGTTCTATGTGTTATCATTATCATCATTATGTTTTAGAATGTTTACTGTTCTATGTGTTATCATTATCATCATTATGTTTTAGAATGTTTACTGTTCTGTGTTATCATTATCATGTTTTAGAATGTTTACTGTTCTATGTGTTATCATTATGTTTTAGAATGTTTACTGTTCTGTGATGTTTACTGTTCTGTGTTATCATTATCATCATTATGTTTTAGAATGTTTACTGTTCTATGTGTTATCATTATCATCATTATGTTTTAGAATGTTTACTGTTCTATGTGTTATCATTATCATCATTATGTTTTAGAATGTTTACTGTTCTATGTGTTATCATTATCATCATTATGTTTTAGAATGTTTACTGTTCTGTGTTATCATTATCATGTTTTAGAATGTTTACTGTTCTATGTGTTATCATTATGTTTTAGAATGTTTACTGTTCTGTGATGTTTACTGTTCTGTGTTATCATTATCATCATTATGTTTTAGAATGTTTACTGTTCTGTGTTATCATTATGTTTTAGAATGTTTACTGTTCTGTGTTATCATCATCATTATGTTTTAGAATGTTTACTGTTCTGTGTTATCATTACCATTATGTTTTAGAATGTTTACTGTTTTCTGTGTTATCATCATCATTATGTTTTAGAATGTTTACTGTTTTCTGTGTTATCATCACCATTATGTTTTAGAATGTTTACTGTTCTCTGTGTTATCATCATCATTATTATGTTTTAGAATGTTTACTGTTCTGTGTTATCATCATTATTATGTTTTAGAATGTTTACTGTTTTCTGTGTTATCATCATTATGTTTTAGAATGTTTACTGTTTTCTGTGTTATCATCATTATTATGTTTTAGAATGTTTACTGTTTACTGTTTTATCATCATTATGTTTTAGAATGTTTACTGTTCTATGTGTTATCATTATCATCATTATGTTTTAGAATGTTTACTGTTCTCTGTGTTATCATCATTATTATGTTTTAGAATGTTTACTGTTTTCTGTGTTATCATCATCATTATGTTTTAGAATGTTTACTGTTTTCTGTGTTATCATCATTATGTTTTAGAATGTTTACTGTTCTCTGTGTTATCACCATCATTATGTTTTAGAATGTTTACTGTTCTATGTGTTATCATTATCATCATTATGTTTTAGAATGTTTACTGTTCTATGTGTTATCATTATCATCATTATGTTTTAGAACGTTTACTGTTCTATGTGTTATCATTATCATTATTATGTTTTGGAATGTTTACCGTTCTGTGTGTTATCATCATCATTATGTTTTAGAATGTTTACTGTTCTCTGTGTTATCATTATCATCCTTATGTTTTAGAATGTTTACTGTTCTGTGTTATCATCATTGTTTTAGAATGTTTACTGTTCTATGTGTTATCATTATCATCATTATGTTTTAGAATGTTTACTGTTCTTATCATGTGTTATCAATGACCCCCACCCCCCTCCCTGATTGTGGCCTCCTATTCATTCTATTTCTATCCATTTAATCCGATCTGATAGCTGAAATCTAGATAGATTACGTTTGAAAAACGGGGGTACAGTTGAAGTCGGAAGTTTACGTACACTTAGGTTGGAGTCATTAAAACTAATTTTTCAACCACTCTTCTTGTTAACAAACTATAGTTTTGGCAAGTCGGTTATGACATCTACTTTGTGCATGACAAGTAAAAAAAAAATTTCTCCAACAATTGTTTACTAACAGATTATTTCACTTATAATTCACTGTATAACAATTCAAGTGGGTCAAAAGTTTACATTCACTAAGTTGACTGTGCCTTTAAACAGCTTGGAAAATTCCTGAAAATTATGTCGTGGCTATAGAAGATTCTTATAGGCTAATTTACATAATTGGAGGTGTACCTGTGGATGTTTTTCAAGGCCTACCTTCACACTCAGTGCCTCTTTGCTTGACATCATGGGAAAATCAAAAGAAATCAGCCAAGACCTCAGAAAGAAAATGGTTGACCTACACAAGTCTGGTTCATCCTTGGGAGCAATTTCCAAATGCCTGAAGGTACCACGTTCATCTGTACAAACAATAGTACGCAAGTATAAACCCCATGGGACCACGCAGACATTATACCGCTCAGGAAGGAGACATGTTCTGCCTCCTAGAGATGAATGTACTTTGGTGCGAAAAGTACAAATCAATCCCAGAACAACAGCAAAGAACCTTGTGAAGATGCTGGATGAAACCGGTACAAAAGTATCTATATCCACAGTAAAACGAGTCCTATATCGACATAACCCGAAAGGCCGCTCAGCAAGGAAGAAGCTACTGCTTCAAAACCAAACATAAAAAAGCCAGACTACGGTTTGCAACTGCACATGGGGACAAAGATCATACTTTTTGGAGAAATGTCCTCTGGTCTGATGAAACAAAAATAGAACTGTTTGGCCATAATGACTATCAAAAAGTCATCTCAACTGTGAAGCACGGGGGTGGCTGCAGGAGGGACTGGTGCACTTCACAAAATAGATGGCATCATGAGGATGGAAAATTACGTGGATATGTTGAAGCAACATCTTAAGACATCAGTCAGGAAGTTAAAGCTTGGTCACAAATGGGCCTTCCAAATGGACAATGACCCCAAGCATACTTCCAAAGTTGTGGCAAAATGGCTTAAGGACAACAAAGTCAAGGTATTGGAGTGGCCATCACAAATCCCTGACATCAATCCTATAGAAAATGTGTGGGCAGAACTGAAAAAGCGTGTGCGAGCAAGGAGGCCTACAAACCTGACTCAGTTACACCTGCTCTGCCAGGAGGAATGGGCCAAAATTCACCCAATTTATTGTGGGAAGCTTGTGGAAGGCTACCCAAGTTTGACCCAAGTTAAGCAATTTAAAGGCAACGCTACCAAATACTAATTGAGTATATGTAAACTTCTGACCCACTGGGAATGTGATGAAAGAAATAAAAGCTGAAATAAATAATTATCTCTACTATTATTATGACATTTCACATTCTTAAAATAAAGTGGTGATCCTGAATGACCTAAGACAGGACATTTTTACTAGGATTAAATGTCAGGAATTGTGAAAAACTTAAATGTATTTGGCTAAGAAGTATGTAAACTTCCGATTGAACTGTATGGGAAGCGGGTAAACAGGGAAAGCGGGTAAACAGTATTATATGGTGACCACTACACCACATGGTGGCAAGACAATGGAGCATCCAAATATACATTTGAAAATGTGAGCAATTATTAAAGGCCCAGTGCAGTCCAAAACAATATTTTCCTGTGTTTTATATATATTTCCACACTACGAGGTTGGAATAATATAGTTAAATTGTGAAAATGCCCTTTTAGTGTAAGAGCTGTTTGAATAGACCGCCTGACATTGCAGCCTGTCTGGGGAATTAGTTCATAGATTCATAAAAAAAGAGTTCCAAATCTTTGAACTTGCTCTTTGCTAAGAAGCTATTTTTGTTTGTTTTTTCAAAACTATTTTAATTGAAACAATCACAGTACGGTACTTAATTGTTACCCAGAAATGATTTGATATTGAGATAAAAACGGCTGCATTGAACCTTTATGACGACCCAGTGAAATAGGAGCCAACACCAAACTACATCTAGTTTTGATTTACATGTGTTTGAGTTGTCAACTAACGTGAATTCAATGTGAAATCAACCAAAACATTTACCATATGATTCAACCCAGTGAAATAGGAGCCAACACCAAACTACATCTAGTTTTGATTTACATGTGTTTGAGTTGTCAACTAACGTGAATTCAATGTGAAATCAAACAAAACATTTATCATATCATTTGATTTTGGTAAAAAGTTGGATGAAAAAAAAAGCCAAAATTCCATTACATTGATGACGTTTTAAAAATCCAATCAGTTCAGTTTTCCACACTGATTCAACATCATCTCAATGAATTAAATGAAGTGGAAACAACATTGATTCAACATCATCTCAATGAATTAAATGAAGTGGAAACAACATTGATTCAACATCATCTCAATGAATTAAATGAAGTGGAAACAACATTGATTCAACCAGTTTTTGCCCAGGTGGTATGGAGTTCTGATATTAATGCATTATTAAATGGTATCGCTGTTTTACATCCTCTTACCCGGCTGGAACCAAAACACCGTCATCTCATAACCTTCTAGTAACTCTTGAGCATCACACAGATCAACCCATTTTTCCACACAGATCAACCCATTTTTCCACACAGGTCAACCCATGTTCCTCATCCACAGACCATAGAATCTTAAACAAAAACAAATTTAGCAAAATCTGATTTATCCCCCTCATACATTTGAACTTTCCTCAAATGAAAAGCACATTGACTGAACTCGGCCCTACCTCTTCTCTTCCCACAACCTCTCTCTCTCTCTCTCTCCTTTTTCCCCCTCAAGAACATACTGTAAGGCAAAAACCTACTTCACTATTCACCAGACAGTTGGAATGTATTGTAGTCTGTTTTACAGGTTAGCTTCGCTACCTTGTTCTGTTAACCTTCTCTGTTGTTTCCTTCCTGCCATTTGGAGAAAGGGACACCGGATTGAAGGTAATTACATTCAGAAATGCTGCAGACGTTTATCTGTGCTTGTGGTTTGGGACTTCACAATTGGGATTGGGGCCTGCTGACAATTTTCCCCTTAAAGTAGGCCACTGTGGAGCTACCTAGCTATCAGGTTGGGTCCCGGGCCTGATACTGGGGCTATGAGGCTGAGAGTGAGTCCAAAATGGCACCCTACTACATACTGTACATAATGCACAACTGTAGGGCTCTGGTCAAAAGTAGTGCACTATGTATGGTGCTGTTTAGGACACAACCTGGTGCTGTAGACTGAGAGTGTTGCCACATGTTGGAGTCGGCCGGTGCCAGGAGCAAATGTGCTGAACAACGGGACTGAAACCATGAACTCCGTGCTTTGGCAGTGGCCGTGCTGCGGAGGCTACTCACAGGGGTAGACCAACAGCACTTACAGTACCAAGTGACGTGTGTAAGTTTGGGTGTGTAATTGTCTTAAGTGTGTATGTGTGTGTGTGTGTCCATCTTACCTGTGTCAGATTACTGACAGTCTGTTCCATCATCTGTTCCCTCCCATTCTTCAAGTCGTTTCCGTAAAAGTTAGAGCGCGACACACACAGACACACAGTCTGAAAGCATGGACATCTCCACAGAGGACATCTCACATCATGATGGGTCACACCTGGCTACGCTTCCTCCCTCTCTCCCTCCCTCCCTCTCTCCATCTCTCCCTCCCTCCCTCCCTCCCTCCCTCCCTCCCTCCCTCCCTCCCTCCCTCCCTCTCTCCCTCCCTCCCTCCCTCTCTCCCTCCCTCCCTCTCTCCCTCCCTCCATCACCCTCCCTCCCTCTATCACCCTCCCTCCCTCTATCACCCTCCCTCCCTCTATCACCCTCCCTCCCTCTATCACCCTCCCTCCCTCTATCACCCTCTCTCTCTTGTTCCCACACAGTCGGCATCTGGAATCTATTGGCGGCGAGAGTCACATGAAGCCATAAAGCCCTCAAAGGCCCACAAACGCACTAGGGGTGGAACGTCAAACAATGTTGGCCCAACAAGCTGCCAACAGACACAGTGCTCCGTCTCGAACCTGAACAAACTCCGAACGTGGCTCTTTTTTCCCCTTCTCTCTCTCTCCTTTCGTTCTTCTTCTTCCTTCTCTGTGTTGTTGACCGACCCGACACCTGGGAACTAGCTCGGGGGGGATTTTTACATTTTTACCCCTAAATGGAATTTTGTATCAGATCTGACTCTAGCGAGCTGAGTGGAAGCCAGGCAGGGAGGCAGAGGGACAGACAGAGAAGGCCAGTGTCAGATAGATAAACAGCCGTAGAGGGAGACGAGGTCGTCCTCCTGTAGATTGGATTGGGGATTTAATTGGGGTCTTCTCTGACCCACGGTAACCTGCTACAACAACCCTCCTCGGCCCCCGGTGTCACCGCAGGGTTAATGTCCACCCACCCGCCGTCGCTAGACAGATAATGTGACCTGCGCTGCTCGTCTTCGGTGATCTCATTGGCATGAAGTAAGCCGTTGTCACTGCGGTCCTTTTAGCCAAGTGGAGAAGTGGAGGGGGGTGGAGGGGCGGTGGAGGGGCGGTGGTGCTGTCACAGCACTGTAATGCTCTATCGATTCTCCATATCTGTTACGGAGGCTGGGAAGGGCGACCCAAATTCGATATGCTTCTAAGGGGCCAAGAACTCCAAACAACGAGCTGAACGGGTTATCAAAGGGAAAAGGAACCAAAGTACAATCACTCCTCCTCGTCAACCAATAACTGACAGCAGAAAAAAAACTCCCTTTACAGCAGAACAAAGGAAAACTGGCAATTCGGTAATTATATCAAAATGGAGGTTTTGTAGTTTGTCTGGCAAGTCCCCAGCGTTTGTTTTTTCATTCCCCCCCCCCCCCCCCCCCATAAAAAGTGTGTTGGCCTACATGTAAGAGCAGAAATAATCTGCTTTCGGAGCCGAGTCAAAGCAGCACTTCATTGTTAACAATGAGCTGCATTTCATAACTGTCTACAAAAGTGCCATACTTCACTGTTTGTTTGTGCTGGAGTGCTGGAGGTGAAAACGAGTTGCTAACATTGTGGGAGAAAAGCTTGTGAAATATAACAACAACAAAAAAAAGATGGCGGCTGTCTTTAATGTCGTGCAGGAGCCGGTGTTGTTTTTCCACTCATTAGAAACGGCTTTGAAGTGGGCTGATGAAACCTTAGCGCTGGGAAATTTCACAGAGACGGGATTGCTGTGTGCACTTTCTTCTTCTCCAGAAACACAGTACCCACATCCTATCAGTTTGTGGTATAGTCACTTACCAGATTGGGTGTAGCCTAGGCTGCAGCTTTTGTCAAAGCATCAAGTTGTCTAGTTTATAGCTGTGGTCTATATTGTATATAATTGCGCTGCATTCAGTTTAAACATCATTAACACAAGAAGAAAGTCTCCAACTACAAGTCTATTAGTCAATCTCAGAATAATTCAGCTCAGCTCCTTTCAACTGGTCATGAAGACTTAATGTGGAGGTAATGAAAAGGTAATGTGGCCAAGTGAAGAGGTAATGTGAAGGTAATGTGGAGTAAGGACGATGTAATGTGGAAGAGGTAATGTGGAGATAATGAAAATGTAATCTGGAGGTAATGAAAAGGTAATGTGGGCGTAATGTGGCCCAGTGAAGAGGTAATGTGAAGGTAATGTGGGGTAACAAAGATGTCATGTGGAAGAGGTAATGTGGGGATAATGAAAAGGTCATCTGGAGGTAATGAAAAGGTAATGTGGGCGTAATGTGGCCCAGTGAAGAGGTAATGTGAAGGTAATGTGAAGGTAATGTGGAGTAACAAAGATGTAATGTGGAAGAGGTAATGTGGAGATAATGAAAAGGTAATCTGGAGGTAATGAAACTGTAATGTGAGCGTAATGTGGCCCAGTGAAGAGGTAATGTGAAGGTAATGTGGAGCAATGAAGAGGTAATGTGGAAGAGGTAATGTGGGGTAATGAAAAGGTAATGTGGAGGTAATGAAGTGGTCACGTGGAAGAGGTCATGTGGCAGTAATGAAGATGTAATGTGGAGGTAATGTGGAGCAATGAAGAGGTAATGTGGTGCAAATAATAGGTAATGAAGTGGTAATGTGGAGGGAATGAAGAAGTCATGTGGAAGTAATGAAGAGGTCATGTGGAGGTAATGAGGAGCAGCAGACTAAATTAATTGGGATGAGTGGACTGTTGGGGGGCGGACCCTGTCCTTATTCACCCCATTCTCCCTCCCACACTACTATCCAACACACACACTCCCACCGTCAACCGCTAAGCCCGCTGTAAATCAGATAAGCTACGCGGGTGGCTTCTGTGGCCAATCGTCAGCGAGGATGGCATGGCTGGTATCGGGCAGCTGCAAATCCCTCATCAGAGGGACTACAAAGTGCTCCGACTGGGCCCTGGCACCCCAGAAAGCAATCCCCTCGCCCTCCCCTGCACACCTCAGCCCCCCGTGCCTGGGTGATGTCATTATTGAAGTCTTTGGCGTTGATATCCGAGGAGTAAGTTGCCATTGACAGGTTCAGAGCCTCCCTGGCTCCCCCCGGAGGATTCTTGACTTTGAAGCTATTTGGACTTAAGCTGTGAATGATTCTTGACAGGCTTTCCCTCTACCTACGTCGCTAATCCCCCTCCCTCTCAACCAGGCCTGGACTACACCAGCGCTGCACACTCACACACATGCATAAACACACAAGTACACGCTCACTTGCATAGCAACTGAAACAAATACTCTGGGGTACACACACACACACACACACACACAGATTCCTCACTAACTCCTTCCTGCTACTCCCCTTCTTGCAATGTGTGGACCCACATAAAAAGGGTCTGACAGCCTAGACTAAACTACCATCCCTTCCTCTCCTTCTCTCCTCCAGTCCAGCCCAGTACAGAGGGCCTGCTCTGCTCCAGAGGTACATAGCCGGGCCCCACCACCCTCCCAGCTCAGCCAGCCCTCCCATTCATTCCTCAGGCTTCATCAGCACTTAGTGGACATCTGTGCAGTGCCAGCTCTCGCCATATGCCACTGTGGTGGGAAGACAAACGACCATGTCGGTGCCGTGCCACGCCTGTGTGTCTGATGCCACCAGGGGCAGGCTGGGTGGGTGGGAGGGACGGGTCTAGCCAGGCTGGGAGTGGCCGGGCGTGCTTAGCAGCCAATCACGCAGCGAATGGGGCAATTAGCTATCTAAACTGGTAGACACGCGAGGCGCAGGACAGCTGCTCAAGCAGCTAATCCGGAGAGCAAAGTGAAGGAAACCACAGCAGACTGGCCCTGTAGCTGGGGCTCTTAAGGTATGACCTTGATACAGCCACTTTAAAGGCTACTTATTTGAGTCAAGATAAAAACCACACTTCAACCTTCATTCAACAGCACTGTGGTCTTGAACATTCACAGTAACGGACATATTTTTCGACCTCAATATCACTTTGATCTAAAAATCTCTAAATGATGATGCAGAGAGGGAAATATGAGAAGAAGGATTCACATATTGGAGAGAATCTGATTCACGGGATCACATAAGGTTGGTTGGTGTAACTATTTGAATTCCGTCACAGACACTTCCAACAGGGTGGAGGTCTTTGGGGTGTAATGCAATGACTCACACACTACCACACGCACATGCTCCAAACACACCACGCTGGGTCCAACTCAAGCTGAGCGGAGAGAGAGAACGGAGAGGAAGCAGAGAGAGAGAGAGAGAGAGAGAGCGGAGGGATGAGAAGAAGGTGTGTGGAAAGAGAGGGGAGGAGGAACAGCAGTAATGCCCAGGCGCGGGGCTCTGGCGAAGGAACTGAGAGGTGTTTTTGGCTTGTGTTGCATTGTGGGGGGTTGCAGTGTGTGTGAGTGTATGTCTCCCAGGAGGAGGCTATAAAAAGACAAAGGAGGCTGGAGAGGCCGCGCGGAGCGACTGTTGAAAGGGAGAGAACACCCACTCCATAATCCAACCACCGTCACCAACCAGAGAGA
Source organism: Oncorhynchus mykiss (assembly GCF_013265735.2). Taxonomy (NCBI): domain Eukaryota; kingdom Metazoa; phylum Chordata; class Actinopteri; order Salmoniformes; family Salmonidae; genus Oncorhynchus; species Oncorhynchus mykiss. Next base: position 6,369,626 of record NC_048583.1, on the reverse strand, counting down.
GAGAGAGACTGAGGGGCGCGCACACACACACTACAGATGTAGACCCCCCCCCCCCCCCCCCCCAGTTGGAGGTCACTACTCAATAGCAGCTCTAACTGACGTAATGGATGAAAACAGAGGTCAGCGTGAGTACTGAAGGCTTCCATGGAGAATATGAGATGGGACTGTACACTGGGGTCTCACCGGGCCATAAGTCTCACTCACTCACTCACTCACTCTCACACACACACTCTCTGAAGGACACAGATGACTCACACACACAAACATACACATATACACAAACACCCCTCCTGACATTACCAAGGACAAGACGGCCACAGACGGTTTCTGACACATACACAAATATACACAGACAGACAGTGGTACAAACATAAGCTGCTTTGATAGAATCTGCCCTAAACATGCTCTCCTGATTCTACCCTGAAATACCAGAGCCATGAGCTAAACTTGGCCGTCCAAAACGGACAATAGGCATCAAATGAAGGCCTAAATTCCTGACGCAATACAAATCAAAACCAAACTAATCTAGACCCCGTTTTACCCCTCTCCACTCTGTACTAATCTAGACTCAGTTTTACCCCTCTCCACTCTGTACTAATCTAGACTCAGTTTTACCCCTCTCCACTCTGTACTAATCTAGACTCAGTTTTACCCCTCTCCACTCCGTCCGTCCCGCCTTGGCCAACACACCAGTCAAAACACGGGAACCTGATTTGAGTGAAAAGGATGAGACATCTGACAGGCAGAAAAATGTAAGAAAAGAACGGATTAAAAAAAAAGTTTTTTAAAATGATGTGCCACATCCAATAGTGAATGTTCTCCATCTCTCCCCTGTCTCTTTCTCCTCCATGGGAATGTAATGCTCTGGCCCTCTGCCTGCCCAAATGAGTTCTCTATGTGTGGACTCAGTCGCCCCTAGCCCCTCAACTTCTCCTCTGAGGAGAGACAACAGGCCAGCCCAGGTGTGAGGTGCCTTTGGTTAAGAGGACTTTTTATTCCAACACATGGTAGATGAGAGAGAGAGCCATGACTCTGTGGATGAACCTGATCAATGTGTGGGAGGTCCAGAGAAAAGAACTCCCCTCACTTCACCTCCCCACCCCCCTATTAAACGACTTTGGAACATCCTGACAACTGGTATGGAGGAAACTAAGCGTTCTGGGAGGGGTGGGGGTTCTTACCTGTATTGTGAATAGTGAACCTCTGGGTGTCCATGACCTGCCACTGCTCTCCCCTCAGGCTCTACCTCTCATTGTTCTGGGTTCCAAACAATCCTTTATTGGCCTATTATCCCGTTAATTCTACCAATCAAAGTGGAGCGGTTAACGCTAACGAATGCTAGCGGTTGGGTTTTATTAGCCCTTGTGTTCAGCAGGGCCCTCCTGGTGTACTGTGGTAGAGGCTGATGGACCAGGTTGTGGTCAGGCCTGTATGGATCAGGGCTGGGAGTCATTATCATTACACTGACTGCACACACACACCATGTGAGCACACAAAGAAACACACACAAAAGCGCTCTCTCTCTCACACACACACACACACACACCATGTGAGCACACAAAGAAACACACACAAAAGCTCTCACACACACAGAAACACACACGTCACTTCACTGGAAGAGAAGAAGCGACGTGGTCCCTACTCCCTACATCTGGCCCTTTCAGTGCACTATGGGGTCTGCCAATTACACATTGTTGTTCTTTTTGACAGATAATGTTATCGGTAATCATATAATTACTGCTCGGCCCTAACCCCTCCAAGCACGTTTTCATAATAATGCAGCAGTGTTTTTTTGGGATCGGTTTCAAAAAAGCCCATCAAAGCAGACTGGGAGGAAAGAAAACCAAATTGGTTGTGTATGTGTGCATGTTATTTAAGTTGTTTTAGCTGCAGGTGTTTCTGTGCGATGTGATTCGACAAAGAAAGGGCTTGAAAGTGCATGTATACAAATTACAGAACGGTGAGAAAGAACGCCGTAGGAAATTCACTGGGGCATGAAAATATTGTGGCTACTGGGTATCGTCAGCCAAATAGCCCAAGCTAGGGTTATCCCCATTCAATCAGCCAAATAGCCCAGCTAGGGTTATCCACATTCAATCAGCCAAATAGCCCAGCTAGGGTTATCCACATTCAATCAGCCAAATAGCCCAGCTAGGGTTATCCCCATTCAATCAGCCAAATAGCCCAGCTAGGGTTATCCACATTCAATCAGCCAAATAGCCCAGCTAGGGTTATCCACATTCAATCAGCCAAATAGCCCAGCTAGGGTTATCCCCATTCAATCAGCCAAATAGCCCAGCTAGGGTTATCCACATTCAATCAGCCAAATAGCCCAGCTAGGGTTATCCCCATTCAATCAGCCAAATAGCCCAGCTAGGGTTATCCACATTCAATCAGCCAAATAGCCCAAGCTAGGGTTATCCCCATTCAATCAGCCAAATAGCCCAGCTAGGGTTATCCACATTCAATCAGCCAAATAGCCCAGCTAGGGTTATCCCCATTCAATCAGCCAAATAGCCCAGCTAGGGTTATCCCCATTCAATCAGCCAAATAGTCCAGCTAGGGTTATCCCCATTCAATCAGCCAAATAGCCCAGCTAGGGTTATCCCCATTCAATCAGCCAAATAGTCAAGCTAGAGTTATCCACATTCAATCAGCCAAATAGCCCAGCTAGGGTTATCCCCATTCAATCAGTCAAATAGCCCAGCTAGGGTTATCCACATTCAATCAGCCAAATAGCCCAGCTAGGGTTATCCACATTCAATCAGCCAAATAGCCCAGCTAGGGTTATCCCCATTCAATCAGCCAAATAGTCCAGCTAGGGTTATCCCCATTCAATCAGCCAAATAGCCCAGCTAGGGTTATCCCCATTCAATCAGTCAAATAGCCCAGCTAGGGTTATCCACATTCAATCAGCCAAATAGCCCAGCTAGGGTTATCCCCATTCAATCAGCCAAATAGTCAAGCTAGGGTTATCCCCATTCAATCAGCCAAATAGCCCAGCTAGGGTTATCCACATTCAATCAGCCAAATAGCCCAGCTAGGGTTATCCCCATTCAATCAGCCAAATAGCCCAGCTAGGGTTATCCACATTCAATCAGCCAAATAGTCAACCTAGAGTTATCCCCATTCAATCAGCCAAATAGTCAACCTAGAGTTATCCCCATTCAATCAGCCAAATAGTCAACCTAGAGTTATCCACATTCAATCAGCCAAATAGTCAACCTAGAGTTATCCACATTCAATCAGCGTTGTTTTATGATGTGGGTAGAAAGGTCTGCTCCAAGGACATGTTCCTAACTTTGACGGGAATGTATCAAGTCCTGCATAGGTCCATGTCTACGACGTCCACAGAGTATGTGGAACGTGTCAGAGGCCTGATGAAGCAGAGAGGGATCCCCTGACTCAACCATGTGGCTGCATACTGGACACTGTAATTACACCACATATGTTGTTCTGAACTCACAGAACCGATTCAATCCACAGAGTTCCTAAAACATCAGCTTCACGTGCATAATGCTGGTATTTAGGCTCAAAATGCCTGACATCCAAACATTATAACATCGAAACACTTCTATTAAACGTCACATCATACTAATATACCGTGGTGATGAAACTGTAATCATCTAGAATTGACTTTCTTTTCTAGATGAAGGAAAAACAAAAAGGTCAAAGACCCAAACAGAGAAAATGATAGTGATTTGTTTTACACAAAACAGACCTAATCCAATTGAACTAAAGCCACCTATACAAAACATGTGTGTGTGTGATGATGTGCCATGTGTCTGCACCCAGGAGACAGTTACAACAGACCCTCTGTTCTGTTGAAATATGATGTAAATTGTCTGGAAGGAATCTGTTTATGGCCTAACGGCTTCATCTGACATCAACTTTAACCTAATAAAGATGTCCTTGTTACGGTGAGGGGGGGGGGGGGGGGGGGGGGCACAGTCTGATAACAGAGCACAGCCATTCCCCTGGCCTGGCCTGATATCATTACTGTTGCTACCATAGTAGGGCCTGGTGGTCGGACAGAGCATAGACGATGCCATGTGGCCCAGTGTTAAGACATTTATTTACACACACACACACACACACACACACACACACACACACACACACACACACACACACACACACACACACACACACACACACAGAGTCTGGGGTTTGCTTCATGCCTAGATACAGTAGGAAGTAAGGCCTTGGAGGGGGTTGTCGTATCATGCATATAAAACAGTAAATAGTTTGTGTGTGTTGTAGTTTTTTGTCACTGCTTCCTGTTTGTTTGTGGTCTCATTAGTACCAATGCTGTTTGTTATAAGCTCCCTTCTAGTCTCTCTCTCCCTCTAAAAAACAGCCTCCCTGCCTATTCTCTGCTCTCCAGATGAAATACATTAGTGGATGCATGGCAAGGGGCACTGAGGAGGAGGAGGGAGGGAAAAAAGGAAACCTTCCCAGTTCCAACGACATCAGCATTTTCCCGCAAATTTGCAATTAGTCTTAAGGGCCAGCGTAAATTAGGTCTCCTGACAAATGAGCTACCGAGACGGGACAAGAAGTTTCAATAAATCTGAGAGCTATAGCCTCGCTGCTCCTCTGGCAGTGGCTCCCACAGCACCGCGGCAGTCCCATAAGACAGGGAGAGGGGAGGGGGGATACAACACAGTCAATCCCAGAGAGGAGCTCTCCACGTGGGGGTAAACTAGCCTGAGTCTCTGCCTCTCCTCCAACTAGCACCGTGGAGAGCCATGGAGATGGAGAACAGGAAGTGGTGGGTCCTATTCAGGGGAGTCTAGAGTTGCGTCTCATCAGAACCTAAACGCGTTAGGGAAGGGCCTGCACTGTTCCTTGATGTTACTTGATTTGATCTACAGCCCCTCGCAATAAGACGATCAGAAGATACGTTTTTACATTTTCAAAAGACGTAAAACCTTATTTAGTTTCCTACTGTATTGTAATTGATGATGCATCAACTTCCATTGGAAGGAAAGCCTTCTGGACAAGTAGCATAGGACAGCTAATGGGATCCTAACAGTCTCCTGAAACTATCTGGACCAGGATCAGGTACCAAATGGACTCCTGGTTACTCTGCGCTTAATGCAATTGGACAAACTAACACGCCACAATAAAGTGCTGCTTAAAGGTACCAGAAATGTGTTGAGGGGAGAAGACAAACTGATGACGAGGAGCGAAGCGAGGGAATGCAGAGACGGGACTCTGGAATAGCATTAAGGCTCCATTTGTCTGCATTAGGCTACCTGAAGCCCCGCGGAAACTTCCAGCGCTAGCTGGGGATGGGAGAATACTATAATGGCGTGGCAGTGGGGACTGCTTACTAGATTACACTGACATGTACAGTGGAAGACGCCAACCTGATTACACAGAGAGAGTAGATGGAACGTTTAAGACGTCAACCTCAGGTTACACTGAGGTATACAATTACTGAGGGTACTGATGTACTGCTCAATTGTCAAATGTTCCCACTGTACTTGTGAATCATTCAGCCATTTATTTATTAAACCAGGATAGTCAACTCTGAAACAAATCGGGCACTATTTTCCAGGGAATACTTTGTAGGTATATCAGTATCTCAGCAGTCTGAAACTAGACCTAAAGCACAGTCATTTATAACACAAGAGCTAGCTTTAAAAACTCCACGATCAACATGTCCCCATGCACTTCCCTTAGGGAACCATTGACTTTCATTGTGGTGATTTAGGGCTGATCTAAAGGCCTAGTTTTCCTCTGCACTACATCTGCCTCCGGTTGGTTGGTGATAATAATGCCGCACACACTTAGGTCAAGACAAGCAGCTGTGAGCCGGGTGGGGGAACGGTGGGAGGGAGGGGGGGAGAGAGAGACTTTTGTTTATTATCTAGTTCACTTGCTTTGGCAATGTTAACATATGTTTCCCATGCCAATAAAGCCCTTAAAGTGAAATTTAATTGAGGGAGAGATGGATGGAGAGAGAGAAAGAAAGGAAGTTGCAGAGAGAAGGGGGGTAGGTGGAGACAGACAGAGACACAAGGCATTATGATGAGTCAAAGACAACGGTGTTGTTTCTCCCTCTGTAGCACGGTGCAGCACAGCCTGGTGTTCCTGGATCTTGGCCGGCGTCAGAGGCGCTTGTGTTCCGCAGACGATATGGATTGACACAAAGTCAAGCTGATAATGAAACGACATGCATTGCGGCAGGCAACCCCGAGATACACCAAATCATTAGCACATGTTGGGAAAGCAAAGGGAGCCGACGGAGAACAAACGAGTGAGCAAGGCTGCTCCATCCGATGGCGTTTTCACTCATCTTTCTGGCCCTATTATATTCCAGCTAATAAAGCTTAACGACAAGTAAAACATTAATGACCGGCGTGTTAAAAAGGAGGTTGAAGAAGACGAGGTCATTCCACATTAATGACCGGCGTGTTAAAAAGGAGGTTGAAGAAGACGAGGTCATTCCACATTAATGACCCGCGTGTTAAAAAGGAGGTTGAAGAAGACGAGGTCATTCCACATTAATGACCGGCGTGTTAAAAAGGAGGTTGAAGAAGACAAGGTCATTCCACATTAATGACCGGCGTGTTAAAAAGGAGGTTGAAGAAGACGAGGTCATTCCACATTAATGACCCGCGTGTTAAAAAGGAGGTTGAAGAAGACGAGGTCATTCCACATTAATGACCGGCGTGTTAAAAAGGAGGTTGAAGAAGACGAGGTCATTCCACATTAATGACCCGCGTGTTAAAAAGGAGGTTGAAGAAGACGAGGTCATTCCACATTAATGACCGGCGTGTTAAAAAGGAGGTTGAAGAAGACGAGGTCATTCCACATTCCAGTGAGCTGTACCTCGGATCTGTCCAGTCTTCAGCTTTCTTTCTGGAGTTGGATCCACTGATCCCTTTCTCCTTCTCGTGAGGAAAAATAAAAAGGGGGGGGGGTTCACAAAATGTCAAGACGTTTCCACTTTGGCGTTGGACCATCTATTATAACTATAAATGAGGTTGAAGCATCCCTTTGATGCGTGGGATCGTTGATATGTGCTCGTGGGAGCTGCACGACTGGCTATGGGAGCAGTCTGTCTTGGTGACAGCAACACATAGACCAGATCTACAGGCCTACACTCCTATCAGGGATCTGTTTAGAGGCCATTATCTCTTGGCTTTCTCAAAGTGGAGTTATGGTATGCTTCCAAATGGTTCCAGTCCATTTGTACCAGACCCTGTATATCTGTAAGGGCCATGTCTCTAGTCTGGTCTGGTCTGGTCTGGTCCCTGTCTCTAACACAGTCACCTCTCCTGGTTCAGTCCAGGTCCCTGTCTCTAACACAGTCACCTCTCCTGGTTCAGTCCAGGTCCCAGTCTCTAACACAGTCACCTCTCCTGGTTCAGTTCAGGTCCCTGTCCCTAACACAGTCACCTCTCCTGGTTCAGTCCAGGTCCCTGTCTCTAACACAGTCACCTCTCCTGGTTCAGTCCAGGTCCCTGTCTCTAACACAGTCACCTCTCCTGGTTCAGTCCAGGTCCCTGTCCCTAACACAGTCACCTCTCCTGGTTCAGTCCAGGTCCCTGTCCCTAACACAGTCACCTCTCCTGGTTCAGTCCAGGTCCCTGTCTCTAACACAGTCACCTCTCCTGGTTCAGTCCAGGTCCCTGTCTCTAACACAGTCACCTCTCCTGGTTCAGTCCAGGTCCCTGTCTCTAACACAGTCACCTCTCCTGGTTCAGTCCAGGTCCCTGTCTCTAACACAGTCATCTCTCCTGGACTGGGGCTGCATGGTAGAGCGTTATCACATCACACGTTTCTAATTGACCAACCTAGTTTAATAAGACCTCGACCAGAGTTATTCATTTTCACTTTGTCCACCGTCTCTGTCCCAATTAGGTCCCCCGGCTCTGGCCGACGGGGCAGCTAACCCGATTACAAGACATGCTTATTAGTCTGGAGGGGAGAGGGGGAGAGGGGGAGAGGGGGAGAGAGCCTGGCTAAAAGAGTAGACAATCTACTGGGTGATTACCTGAAACCAGCTGCACATGGAGGAACATCTCTCTCTTCCCTCTGATTTCATAAGAGCACAGTTAACAGTTAAAAGTGTGTGACGGCCGTGACTGATTTCACAGAACAGTTCCTGGCACCGCAAATCACCTGGCGATAGCCTGGCTACAGCCATTGGGCAATGTGTTAGTTCTAAACCTTCACTCAGTAGTGGTCTCATGACTTTTTTTCAAGACTTCTAAAATGTCAACACACTTCATCCTTGACATACTGGACCACTGATTGATATTGATGATGCATAATCCCGGACCTAGACGTTCCCTCCAAGTTGCACATGCCCGTTGAGACTGGTCAACTTGCCAGGGGTACGTCGGTAGCCTTCCCAGGGAAGGATACAGCTTTGGTTAAAGGGGGAGCTAAGGAGGTCCGTGCTCCATGGAGGTTCGCTGGGTGCCAGGAGCAATGTGGCATCACTCCCAGTCCCTGACTCCATCCTACAGCCCAGCTCAGCACCACTGAGTCTGCGGCCCAAATTACATCTTATTCCCTATACAGTGCACTACTTTTAATTTAGCCCACAGGGCACTGGTCAAGAGTAGGGGCACTATGTAGGGAATTGGGTGCCATTTGGGACCCAGCCTGGGTCTGAATTAGGGGATCTAGGGAAGACGATCGGGCCCCAATTAGATATAATTGCCCCAAGTCCATCACGGATTGAAGATCTAACCTAGAGGTTTCTCAGTTTCTCCTCCTTTCCCTGGAGTACTTCTCGTCTCCTTGGGTGGATCGGAGACGTGGTTCAGACCCAGGCAGGCTCTTCTGAGCGCGGTCAGACAGGGGAAATAAGGACACCACACTGTAACAATAACTTATCTATGCAGTGATCTACGGCAATTTATGGGTAATTGTACATTTCAAATACGTGTCAAAACACTGTCTAGAAGACCACCAACATGTATGAATATTTAGTTCTCAAAACATATTTCAACTGAAAAATGTCTACATAGTGTACATTACATTCAAAAAGCAGGCTTAAGTACTGCAAGTCATTAGATTTCTGAGTATAATATTTGTCATTTTATCTTTGAAAAGTTACATTTTCTTATCACACAACGTCGGTATGTACAGCAAGGACCAACTGAGCAGATTAGTATGGTGTTAAAATACCTCCACATGTCAAATCAAATCAAATTTTATTTGTCACATACATCCAAAACTACTGTCTTGTACACAGTGTAAGGGGATAAAGAATATGTACATAAGGATATATGAATGAGTGATGGTACAGAGCAGCATAGGCAAGATACAGTAGATGGTATCGAGTACAGTATATACATATGAGATGAGTATGTAAACAAAGTGGCATAGTTAAAGTGGCTAGTGATACATGTATTACATAAGGATACAGTCGATGATATAGAGTACAGTATATACGTATGCATATGAGATGAATAATGTAGGGTAAGTAACATTATATAAGGTAGCATTGTTTAAAGTGGCTAGTGATATATTTACATCATTTCCCATCAATTCCCATTATTAAAGTGGCTGGAGTTGAGTCAGTGTCAGTGTGTTGGCAGCAGCCACTCAATGTTAGTGGTGGCTGTTTAACAGTCTGATGGCCTTGAGATAGAAGCTGTTTTTCAGTCTCTCGGTCCCAGCTTTGATGCACCTGTACTGACCTCGCCTTCTGGATGATAGCGGGGTGAGCAGGCAGTGGCTCGGGTGGTTGATGTCCTTGATGATCTTTATGGCCTTCCTGTGACATCGGGTGGTGTAGGTGTCCTGGAGGGCAGGTAGTTTGCCCCCGGTGATGCGTTGTGCAGACCTCACTACCCTCTGGAGAGCCTTGCGGTTGAGGGCGGAGCAGTTGCCGTACCAGGCGGTGATACAGCCCGCCAGGATGCTCTCGATTGTGCATCTGTAGAAGTTTGTGAGTGCTTTTGGTGACAAGCCGAATTTCTTCAGCCTCCTGAGGTTGTCATTCTTCACAATGCTGTCTGTGTGAGTGGACCAATTCAGTTTGTCTGTGATGTGTATACCGAGGAACTTAAAACTTGCTACCCTCTCCACTACTGTTCCATCGATGTGGATAGGGGGGTGTTCCCATCATCCACCACAACAGAGTCGACCAAAAAATAGCTGATACTACTGGAAACACACCAGTGTCTAGTATCTTCAGGCATCTTTTAGTTTAGTTACAGTACTGTCATCCTCCAATATGTTGTGCATTAAAACAGGCCAACTCGACAGAAAAATACTCCTTAGATAGATAGCCCTGAGTACCAAAACACAACGCTGCTACTGCGCCCCTGGGGGACGTTTTAATGACAGCAGCCCCCCCACCCCCCTACTCATAATCAGAGGCAAACAGAAGGAGAAATACAAACATTTAGTCCAGGGGAAAACACGGGAGAGATTTGACACACTCAGCACAACTCCTTGTAGAGCTGTGGCTAGGGGCACTACGCTAGCCTGCTAGCTTCAGGCTATGCTAACCAGTCCAAAGTCCTACAGATTGAAGGGTGGGAGAGTGACAAAGACGTAGCCTAGCCAGCTACACATTTTACATCTGCTAGTGGCACATTTAGCCCTCAGATGTCGTAGACATGACAGGCTCTTAGATGACTTAATGCTGAGGCTACACAATTATATATCAAAAGGCTGTTTTCGGTCTTTCTTGCTACTTTTTTGTCAGCATATACATCAATCGCTATCATGCAGAGATACATGAGAGGTGTTATGAGTGGTTGTGTAGTTTACACCACTGTTCAACTGAACACTGGTAATGTTAACAGATGTTCTTGTTTGTTTGTTGTTATGATGTGCTCACATTTACATAACAAATGGGTGCACATGATCTATTGAGAGAAATAAATGAAATATTGTTTATCATTAAAAGACTGCAACTCCTGTTTAATCAGGTGTTTTTTTTCAAAAATGAAATCTGCTCCTGATTTGTCCATAATTCATTATGTCGTGATACTTGACAGAAGTACACATTCTGCATTGACAAATCACAGACAACCGACATTGTTCTATAATTCCACTGTGAAACCAGACGAAAACGTCATCATTGAATCGCTGAACAAAGTGAGACATTATTACTTGCATTCAATCAAATCACATTGGATTGAGTCACATGTGATGAATACAACAGGTGTAGACGTTACTGTGAAATGCTTACTAACGAGCCCATTATTACAAGGATGCCAACCTGGTTTTGAACTATGATGATGAACAAAGATGACCAGATTACAACCAATTCAAGTCACATTATCTGTGTGTGTGTGTGGAGGGGGGGGGGGGGGGGGGTTACTGGCAGTATGCTGGAGCTAAATATTTCTCTTATCTGATTTTCCTGGCACATAACAGACATGCCTTACATATGCTACAATTTATCATCTCCACTTTTCAGCACAATAAACGTAATAAACAGCCCCGCTCAGTTGATTATTTGGTTGATTCATTCTAGGAAAAATAGATTTGGGGGGTTTCGGAGGTGGGGGTGGGGGGTAACAATGTCCTGTGAGGGGTCCCAGTGGGTAGTGACGTGTTTCTGTTTCAAGTCTTGTTCTGGCTCATTTCAAATATGATTAAGAGAGGGAGAAATTATAAGAGCTGAGCCCCGTGTTCTGCTCTCTGTGTGTTATCACCTGCTGCTAATGCTGCTCTCCCTTCTCTCTCTCCCTCCCTCTCTCTGGACTCTCCCTTTCTCTCTCTGGCCTCTCTCTCTCTCTCTCTCTCTGGCCTCTCTCTCTCTCTGGCCTCTCTCTCTCTCTCTCTCTCTCTCTCTCTCTCTCTCTCTCTCTCTCTCTCTCTCTCTCTCTCTCTCTCTCTCTCTCTCTCTCTCTCTCTCTCTCTCTCTCTCTCTCTCTCTCTCTCTCTCTCTCTCTCTCTCTCTCTCTCTCTCTCTCTCTCTGGACTCTCCCTCTCTCTCTCTGGCCTCTCCCTCTCTCTCTCTCTCTCTCTCTCTCTCTCTCTCTCTCTCTCTGGCATCTCCCTCTCTCCCTCTCTCTGGCATCTCCCTCTCTCTGGCCTCTCCCTCCCTCTCTCTCTCTCTGGCCTCTCCCTCCCTCTCTCTCTGGCCTCTCCCTCCCTCTCTCTCTGGCCTCTCTCTCCCTCTCTCTCTGGCCTCTCCCTCCCTCTCTCTCTGGCCTCTCCCTCCCTCTCTCTCTGGCCTCTCCCTCCCTCTCTCTCTGGCCTCTCCCTCCCTCTCTCTCTGGCCTCTCCCTCCCTCTCTCTCTGGCCTCTCCCTCCCTCTCTCTCTGGCCTCTCCCTCCCTCTCTCTCTGGCCTCTCCCTCCCTCTCTCTCTGGCCTCTCCGTCCCTCTCTCTCTGGCCTCTCCCTCCCTCTCTCTCTGGCCTCTCCCTCCCTCTCTCTCTGGCCTCTCCCTCCCTCTCTCTCTGGCCTCTCGCTCCCTCTCTCTCTGGCCTCTCCCTCCCTCTCTCTCTGGCCTCTCACTCCCTCTCTCTCTGGCCACTCCCTCCCCCTCTCTCTCTGGCCTCTCCCTCTTTCTGGCCTCTCCCTCTCTCTGGCCTCTCCCTCTCTCTGGCCTCTCCCTCTCTCTGGCCTCTCCCTGGCCTCTCCCTCTCTCTGGCCTCTCCCTCTCTCTGGCCTCTCCCTCTCTCTGGCCTCTCCCTCTCACGCGCTCTCTGGCCTCTCCCTCTCACATTCTCTCTGGTCCCTTGTCTGGCCTCTCTCCCTTTCTTTCACTCTCTGGTCCCTTGTTCACACTCTTCCCCCTCTCTTGCTCTCTCTCTGCCCCCTCTCACTCTAACTCTCTCTGTCTCCCTCTTATTGGCCTCTCTCTCACTCTGGCCCTTCTCTCTCTCTCTTTTACTCCCACTCTCTGTCTCTCTGGGCAGGCCAAGTACTGACTCTGGCTTGTGTTGAGCTCATTTTCCAAAAGGTTTATTAAAATATTTACCCACAGCTCTGTCGCTTCTCAGAAAATGAGAAGGCCCAATCAATAAACAGCAAAGTCCAATTATGCGAAAGTGCAAATTATAGATTCGGTGCGATGCTGAGGACACGGACACTTCTCTCGCGCACACACACACATACGTCGTAGACGAGAAAAATATGAAATTCTAATGTTTTGAGCCACAAGCTATTTCAAGTTGTGGTGTAACTGCTGTGTGAGACTCGACATATTTAAATATGGAATCTTCAGTTTTTGGACACATTTTTTTTGTGGAAAAATGAATCTATTATTTCTTTATTTCAGTCGAACCCGTATTATAAAAGGTACACAAACAGACCCATTACAGAGAAGCCGGGATAAATAAGTCTAGTCTTCAAGTTTTTTATTTCCATAAATTAATTGAGGTCAATAAAGCCGCTTTGAAGGAAAGTCAAAAGTTACGGGGAACTCAAACTCGACCATATGTTTGCAATGACCCTTAATTTCATGAAATGTGTCTTACACAATGCAGCGTGTTTGGAAGGTCAAGCTTGGCGATTATTCATTGAATCCATCCCAAATGGCCCCCTATTCCCTATTTAGTGCACTACTTTTGACCAGAACCCATGGTCAAAAGTATTGCACTATGCAGGGAATAGGGGGCCATCTGGGACGCAGACATTCACTGCTAGGGAGAGAAGGGGAAAAAGACAGCTGCCTGCTCTGATTCTGACAGCCACATTCTCTCTCCGACCCTCTCTAGCGTTTCAATTTGTCTTGCAGCGAAAAGCCCTTCCGTTTTAAATATGAAGCAGGGCCTTGTTTCCCACACAGGTCCCTCTGAGGTGAACCAGCCCACTTTCTGCCACCACAACAGAGAGATACTGCCGGGGTCTTCAGGGGTGAATGTCTGCAAGGTTAAACATTCCACTGATGGAGGAGAGGAGGAGAGGAGGAGGAGGGGAGGAGGAGAGGGTCTCTAGTCTTTGACAGTCAGAAAACAAGTCCCTCACAGCGCTTGGCACTCGCTGAAACCTCTGTTACAGCAAAAACACACAAAACTCCTAACAGCGAGTGCCAGGTGGTCACAAGATGAATTCATTGGGGCGATGCATTACGCAAAAGGCTGAGATTATCACATCCCAGCAGGCCTTGGGGCATGGCAGAACAGGCTGATTGGAGACATGGAAGGGGGCCCAAGAGAGTAGAGCGCGAGAGAGAGAGAGAGAGAGAGAGCGAGGCTTCCCTCTGGCCATCGGAGGAGTGTCGGTCCACTCCCAGGACACCAGGGGTTTCAGACTGATATGGTGATGGTCCACTTTGCTACAGGCTAGGTGTCCCACAGGAGGAGCCAGGCAGAGCACACACAGGCCTGCAGGCCTGACACTCACTCTCTCATACACAGCACAGAGAGAGAGAGAGAGAGAGAGAGAGAGAGAGAGAGAGAGAGAGAGAGAGAGAGAGAGACACATAGAAGCACATACACACATGCAAAGAAACACACATGCACACACACTCTCTCTCCTCACAGATCCTTGTTTCCTCAGAAACCCTCTTGCTTGTCAAGGGACTGCCGTTCCCAGCCAGCTAAGGGTTAATATCATACAAGATCACTGGTAAGCTTTGCCACTGTAACCCCGACTGTGTTGTTGTTTAATATTTATAGTAACTCTGCTAGGCTGCTGATGCTACCAACGCTGTGAGGAGGATGGAGGAGGGGAGATTAGCCACCAACAGCAACGCTCTCCAACTGAAGAACTGAGGCTGTCAAACAGTAACCTACCAGGACATCACCTCACACCTAAAGGTTACATACAGTCACCAGTATAACTGAAGAACTGAGACTGTGAAACAGTAACCTACCAGGACATTCAAAACGGACAAACAGCAACGATGCCATTCAGTCACAGAATTCTCCAGTTCAATTCCTGACCATCTAATCTCCCTCCACCATTGTTCACCCTCTCCTCCTCCCTGTGTCCTTCTCTTCACTTCTTCCCAAAAATGATTGACTGGCTCATTTGGTCTCCTGCCCCAGCGAGGCACCGTAGCATCGCCATGCCACGTAGTCTATTAGGCTGATGGCGGTGACAGCCATGTTCCGGTGGTATGTGTGTACGTGTGTGTGTCTCTCATTCTCAGTTGCATTAGGCCTGGGAGCGAGACTGGGACACATCAACATCTTAATCAATACGCGAGAGTCAATTACTGAGGAAGCGCGTGCTTAAGCAAGATCTGATTATTGGGTTCATGTTCAGTCCACCAAATGGACTGAATCAATGCGATGTGATATGTGCCATATATCTCTACCCCCCCCCCTCCTCCCTCTGTCTGTCCCTCACATTCATCTGTCCCTCACATTCCTGATGGACATTAGAGCAGGGTTTCTTAAACTATGGGTCGAGACCCAAATTGGGCCCTGGTCATGTGAGAGGTGACTTGTGAGTTATGAGAAAACATCTATAGTCACACACTTTTTTTTCCCATTCGTGTCGTTGGAGGATGAACTGGGTTACGGGTGGACGGTCAATTTCTCATTTGGACCTTGAGCTTAAAAAGTTGAAGAACGCCTAGAGGAATAAACCCACACTGATGAACACTTGAGGAAAGGAGGGAACGAAGGAGAGGCTGGCCCATCTTTGGACACTGTGCTAACAAACCTCCAAATGAGCTTCAATGCCATACAACTCTCCTTCCAAGGCTTCCAACTGCTTTTAAATGCAAGTAAAACTAAATGCATGCTCTTCAACCGATCGCTGTCTGCACCTGCCCGCCCGTCCAACATCACTACTCTGGACGGTTCTGACTTAGAATATGTGGACAACTACAAATACCTAGGTGTCTGGTTAGACTGTAAACTCTCCTTCCAGACTCACATTAAGCATCTCCAATCCAAAATGACATCTAGAATCGGCTTCCTATTTCGCAACAAAGCCTCCTTCACTCACGCTGCCAAACATACCCTTGTAAAACTGACTATCCTACCGATCCTTGACCTTGACGATGTAATTTACAAAATAGTCCCCAACACTCTACTCGGCAAACTGGATGCAGTCTATCACAGTGCCATCCGTTTTGTCACCAAAGCCCCATATACCACCCACCACTGTGATCTGTATGCTCGTCGGCTGGCCCTCACTATATATTCGTCGCCAAACCCACTGGCTCCAGGTCATCTATAAGTCTATGCTAGGTAAAGCCCCGCCTTTTCTCAGCTCACTGGTCACCATAGCAACACCCATAGCACGCGCTCCAGCAGGTATATTTCACTGGTCACCCCCAAAGCCACCACTTCCTTTGGCCGCCTTTCCTTCCAGTTCTCTGCTGCCAATGACTGGAATGAACTGCAAAAATCACTGAAGCTGGA
Organism: Oncorhynchus mykiss; assembly: GCF_013265735.2. Classification (NCBI taxonomy): domain Eukaryota; kingdom Metazoa; phylum Chordata; class Actinopteri; order Salmoniformes; family Salmonidae; genus Oncorhynchus; species Oncorhynchus mykiss. The sequence goes on along the minus strand of NC_048583.1, from coordinate 6,353,364 downwards.
GTCTTATATCTCCCTCACTAACTTTAAGCATCAGCTGTCAGAGCAGCTTACCGATCGCTGCAGCTGTACACAGCCAATCTGTAAATAGCCCACCCAACTACCTCATCCCCATATTGTTACTTATCCGCTTACTATTTTGCACCCCAGCATCTCTACTTGCACATCATTTGAACATCTATCACTCCAGTTTTAATGCTAAATTGTAATTATTTTGCCTCCATGGCCTATTTATTGCCTTACCTCCCTACTCTTCTCCATTTGCACACACTGTACATAGATTTTTCTATTGTGTTATTGACTATACGTGTGTTTATGTGTAACTGTGTTGTTTTTGTCTCACTGCGTTGCTTTATCTTGGCCAGGTCACAGTTGTAAATGAGAACTGGTTCTCAACTGGCCTACCTGGTTAAATAAAGGTGAAGTAATAAAACAATAAAAATAAAAGTGACAAAGAGGAGGAAGGATTTATGCTACCGACTGGCCCACAGTAGAACCCTCCTATCCAGACAGACAGTACTGCTTGATAAAGACACCTCTACCAACTGGCCCACAGTAGAACCCTCCTATCCAGACAGACAGTACTGCTTGATAAAGACACCTCTACCAACTGGCCCACAGTAGAACCCTCCTATCCAGACAGACAGTACTGCTTGATAAAGACACCTCTACTAACTGGCCCACAGTAGAACCCTCCTATCCAGACAGACAGTACTGGTTGATAAAGACACCTCTACCAACTGGCCCACATTAGAACCCTCCTATCCAGACAGACAGTACTGCTTGATAAAGACACCTCTACCAACTGGCCCACAGTAGAACCCTCCTATCCAGACAGACAGTACTGGTTGATAAAGACACCTCTACCAACTGGCCCACATTAGAACCCTCCTATCCAGACAGACAGTACTGCTTGATAAAGACACCTCTACCAACTGGCCCACAGTAGAACCCTCCTATCCAGACAGACAGTACTGCTTGATAAAGACACCTCTACCAACTGGCCCACAGTAGAACCCTCCTATCCAGACAGACAGTACTGCTTGATAAAGACACCTCTACCAACTGGCCCACAGTAGAACCCTCCTATCCAGACAGACAGTACTGCTTGATAAAGACACCTCTACCAACTGGCCCACAGTAGAACCCTCCTATCCAGACAGACAGTACTGGTTGATAAAGACACCTCTACCAACTGGCCCACAGTAGAACCCTCCTATCCAGACAGACAGTACTGCTTGATAAAGACACCTCTACCAACTGGCCCACAGTAGAACCCTCCTATCCAGACAGACAGTACTGCTTGATAAAGACACCTCTACCAACTGGCCCACAGTAGAACCCTCCTATCCAGACAGACAGTACTGCTTGATAAAGACACCTCTACCAACTGGTCCACAGTAGAACCCTCCTATCCAGACAGACAGTACTGCTTGATAAAGACACCTCTACCAACTGGCCCACATTAGAACCCTCCTATCCAGACAGACAGTACTGCTTGATAAAGACACCTCTACCAACTGGCCCACAGTAGAACCCTCCTATCCAGACAGACAGTACTGCTTGATAAAGACACCTCTACCAACTGGCCCACAGTAGAACCCTCCTATCCAGACAGACAGTACTGCTTGATAAAGACACCTCTACCAACTGGCCCACAGTAGAACCCTCCTATCCAGACAGACAGTACTGGTTGATAAAGACACCTCTACCAACTGGCCCACAGTAGAACCCTCCTATCCAGACAGACAGTACTGCTTGATAAAGACACCTCTACCAACTGGCCCACAGTAGAACCCTCCTATCCAGACAGACAGTACTGCTTGATAAAGACACCTCTACCAACTGGCCCACAGTAGAACCCTCCTATCCAGACAGACAGTACTGGTTGATAAAGACACCCCTACCAACTGGCCCACAGTAGAACCCTCCTATCCAGACAGACAGTACTGGTTGATAAAGACACCTCTACCAACTGGCCCACATTAGAACCCTCCTATCCAGACAGACAGTACTGGTTGATAAAGACACCTCTACCAACTGGCCCACAGTAGAACCCTCCTATCCAGACAGACAGTACTGGTTGATAAAGACACCTCTACCAACTGGCCCACAGTAGAACCCTCCTATCCAGACAGACAGTACTGCTTGATAAAGACACCTCTACCAACTGGCCCACAGTAGAACCCTCCTATCCAGACAGACAGTACTGCTTGATAAAGACACCCCTACCAACTGGCCCACAGTAGAACCCTCCTATCCAGACAGACAGTACTGGTTGATAAAGACACCTCTACCAACAGGCCCACAGTAGAACCCTCCTATCCAGACAGACAGTACTGGTTGATAAAGACACCTCTACCAACTGGCCCACAGTAGAACCCTCCTATCCAGACAGACAGTACTGCTTGATAAAGATGAAAAGGCTGGTGGAACTTTGAGCTCAGAGTTGAACTTTAACGAGACATACTTGATTTATGAATGATAGGCATTTGGATTTTATTTTGAAGGATTCATTCTTATTGCGTCCCACTAACTCATTGTGATTTTCATTGCATTATTTCACACAAAATGACTTAAGTGAAAACAAATGATGCACATAATTATATCCAGTGTTCAGGTCTGTATAAACATTTGTGTTTTTGATTGATCAACATATTTTATTTCTGTCAAATTGGACAACCAGGCTCTACTGGAGAATGTGAAAGCAATTACTGGGAATCATAGCAATATCGTTCTTTCAGTCAGTAAAACTCTTGTCTGTCTATAATACTTACATAATATCCTTTAAATCTTTAGTATCAATGCAGGTTTGACTAGGTTTGATTTCAGAGAACCTAGTCGTGCTATTGTAGATTTAAAGGCCCCTGGTCTTCACACAGAACCATTCAGTGTTAATCACACGTCTGGCCTCGCTATATTTTATCTGCAGATACAGTATCTACCTTGATCTCTGATCCATAGCTGATGCTGTGATTCAGCGAGCAGGGAGAGCGGACCCATTACTTCTCATCACTCCTGCTCTCCACCATAATGATATCTAACATAATATCACGCACACAATAAGGTGTGAAACGTTACTGCCGAGACGTTGCCTTTCGGTTGTATTTTTCAGGGGCTTCATCATCCCATCTCTCAGTTGCTGATTTTTTTTCAGATTTGCTTTCATAGAGGATTCTGTTCGGTGCCTCTCCAGTCTATATCCTGTCAGAGAGTCATCACGGCGGTGCCGTCGGCCTTGGCCCCAGCTCCAACAGACAGAGAGCCCCACCACACCGTGGCCTTTCCAGGCCCCGGTCCACACTGTCAGACACTCATTTATTTACCTGGCTGAAAAATTCAACCAAGAGAGGAGTCCCACAACAAAGGAAAGGAGAAGGGAGTGAGAGAGCGCAATAGAGAGGTGAGTAGCAGGGCGGTGGTAGGGAGAGGACCAAACAACAAAAATCTATAGCCCAACTAAGTTTGGTTTTATTCTCTCTCTCTCTCTCTCTCTCTCTCTCTCTCCCCCTGTTTTTTTCTTTATCTCGTAAGCTGCCAAATATCACCAGTGAAACTTGCATCGAGGCAGCCGTTGCCAGAGGGTGAATCATAGCAATATTGATTTGATTATGTAAAAGCTCAGAGGAACCTCAAGCCAGATGCAGAAATAACTCCTCACCTAAGTCCACCGGGGTGATAGCACACTGGTTAGGAGAAGAAGAGAGGAGAGAGTGAGAGTTTTGTTTAAATAAATATATATATATATATATATATATATATATATATATATATATATATATATTGTCCTGGATAAAAGCATCATTACTTCCCTCACAGCAAAATACTGTGGAGACTTTTATTCATCTCTTTCTCTCTCTCCTGCCTTTCTCAGAGCGGGACTTACTTGGACGTAATTAACACTCTTCTACTGTATTGAGGAGAGGGGGTTTGACCTGCAGGGAAGGCCTTTATGAGCTTTGGTTGAGGCTGGGGTAGGTACCCACTTCCCTGGCTGGCACAGCTGGGCTGGGGTAGGTACCCACTCCCCTGGCTGGCGCAGCTGGGCTGGGGTAGGTACCCACTCCCCTGGCTGGCGCAGCTGGGCTGGGGTAGGTACCCACTCCCCTGGCTGGCGCAGCTGGGCTGGGGTAGGTACCCACTCCCCTGCCTGGCGCAGCTGGGCTGGGCTGGGGCCGGTGGGTGGATGGTTCTGGGTGGGTTTCCAGAGAAGAGGAGGATGATGAACAGAACCAGGAAGAGGAAGGGAGGAAAGAAGGAAGGGTAAGAGGAATGCTGCGGTGTGGTGTGCTCACATTTTGATCAGTGGCACCCTCTTCTGGACCTCTTCTCTCTCTCTCACACAGCTGCTGCTGTTCCTCCAGCTAGACTCCTGCCTGACAACAAAGACCAGCACAGGAGCGGTATAATGAGACACAGAGAGGTCGTCTTTAACACAATGATACCGCAGGACAAATGTGTAAGAAACAGGCTCCATAAAGATTTGATCGTTTGATAGGGGAGCTAGAAAGGAAAAATGAAATAGGAGAGATTTCGCTAAAAAGAAAAGCCATATCTTAGCTGAATTAGCCCAGGTAGGGATTTGGGCCGCTAATCACCCGTTGGAGCGAGTAAAGCCGGGTCGGACTTAACCGCTTGTGGGCAGGCACTAATTGGGCCACCTTTATAGCCGAGCATTATGGGAGAGCCATGGAGCCGCTGCTACTCATCCAGGGTTCTGTCTTAACTGCCCTTAATTACCATTCCATCTCACTGAGCCCCGTCAAATGACTGGAACATTCCGCCAGGCCCTGCTGCTCTCCTCTCTCCACTCAGACTCATGGTTAGACGGGGTGTGGTTATCTAATGTAAAAAATAACTAAATCAGATCATAGGAATGATTGGCGGAGATAGCTAGACTCTTCAACAGGGCAGATAGAGGGTTTCAGTTGCTCTGACCGTGTGATTAGCTAGCCTGGCTGCGTAAACGGGGTGGAATAACAGATCTCGTAAAGGGGGAATGCTACTGCTTAGCTTCTTATTCCCTTCATGCCCATTTCCCTCTTCTGGACTTCCTGTGAATCTTAAGTGGGCGCTCTGTGTTTGTTGGTACTGTAATGCAAAGCAGATAGGCTTCCAATAACATAGCTAGGCTCTCTCTTCTTGTCTCACTGTAGCAGTGTTATGAGGCTGTATGATAGATAGATATTCTCCAACCACGTTAAATGTTTCTTTCATTTTCCTTTGTCGGTTGTATTTTATTCATTTTGGTTACATTTCAGATTGCAGTCATGGCACTTCTGTCTAGTTAGTCAACAATATTGTTTTGCTTCCCCTAAAATACAAACACAAATCTGATATGCCTAAATATTGTAAAACATGCATAACCCCTCAAAAGAGGAATCTATAACATGGAACATAACCCTCTATAGAGGAATCTATGACATGGAACATAACCCTCTATAAAGGAATCTATGACATGGAACATAACCCCTCTATAGAGGAATCTATGACATGGAACACAACCCTCTATAGAGGAATCTATGACATGGAACATAACCCCTCTATAGAGGAATCTATGACATGGAACATAACCCTCTATAAAGGAATCTATGACATGGAACATAACCCTCTATACAGGAATCTATGACATGGAACATAACCCTCTATAAAGGAATCTATGACATGGAACATAACCCTCTATAAAGGAATCTATGACATGGAACATAACCCTCTATAAAGGAATCTATGACATGGAACATAACCCTCTATAAAGGAATCTATGACATGGAACATAACACTCTATAAAGGAATCTATGACATGGAACATAACCCTCTATAAAGGAATCTATGACATGGAACATAACCCTCTCTAAAGGAATCTATGACATGGAACATAACCCTCTCTAAAGGAATCTATGACATGGAACATAACCCCTCTATAGAGGAATCTATGACACGGAACATACCCCTCTATAAAGGAATATATGACATGGAACATAACCCTCTATAAAGGAATCTATGACATGGAACATAACCCTCTCTAAAGGAATCTATGACATGGAACATAACCCCTCTATATAGGAATCTATGACATGGAACATAACCCCTCTATAGAGGAATCTATGACATGGAACATAACCCTCTATAGAGGAATCTATGACATGGAACATAACCCCTCTATAGAGGAATCTATGACATGGAACATAACCCCTCTATAGAGGAATCTATGACATGGAACATAACCCCTCTATAGAGGAATATATGACATGGAACATAACCCCTCTATAGAGGAATCTATGACATGGAACATAACCCCTCTATAGAGGAATCTATGACACGGAACATACCCCTCTATAAAGGAATATATGACATGGAACATAACCCTCTATAAAGGAATCTATGACATGGAACATAACCCTCTCTAAAGGAATCTATGACATGGAACATAACCCCTCTATATAGGAATCTATGACATGGAACATAACCCTCTATAAAGGAGTCTATGACATGGAACATAACACTCTATAAAGGAATCTATGACATGGAACATAACCCTCTATATAGGAATCTATGACATGGAACATAACCCTCTATAGAGGAATCTATGACATGGAACATAACCCTCTATAAAGGAATCTATGACATGGAACATAACCCCTCTATAGAGGAATCTATGACATGGAACATAACCCTCTATAGAGGAATCTATGACATGGAACATAACCCCTCTATAGAGGAATCTATGACATGGAACATAACCCCTCTATAGAGGAATCTATGACATGGAACATAACCCCTCTATAGAGGAATATATGACATGGAACATAACCCCTCTATAGAGGAATCTATGACATGGAACATAACCCCTCTATAGAGGAATCTATGACACGGAACATACCCCTCTATAAAGGAATATATGACATGGAACATAACCCTCTATAAAGGAATCTATGACATGGAACATAACCCTCTCTAAAGGAATCTATGACATGGAACATAACCCCTCTATATAGGAATCTATGACATGGAACATAACCCTCTATAAAGGAGTCTATGACATGGAACATAACACTCTATAAAGGAATCTATGACATGGAACATAACCCTCTATATAGGAATCTATGACATGGAACATAACCCTCTATAGAGGAATCTATGACATGGAACATAACCCTCTATAAAGGAATCTATGACATGGAACATAACCCTCTATATAGGAATCTATGACTTGGAACATACCCCTCTATAAAGGAATCTATGACATGGAACATAACCCTCTATAGAGGAATCTATGACATGGAACATAACCCTCTATAGAGGAATCTATGACATGGAACATAACCCTCTATAGAGGAATCTATGACATGGAACATAACCCTCTATAGAGGAATCTATGACATGGAACATAACCCCTCTATAGAGGAATCTATGACATGGAACATATCCCTCTCTAAAGGAATCTATGACATGGAACATAACCCTCTATAAAGGAATCTATGACATGGAACATAACCCTCTATAGAGGAATCTATGACATGGAACATAACCCTCTATAGAGGAATCTATGACATGGAACATAACCCTCTATAGAGGAATCTATGACATGGAACATAACCCTCTCTAAAGGAATCTATGACATGGAACATAACCCTCTATAAAGGAATCTATGACATGGAACATAACCCTCTATAGAGGAATCTATGACATGGAACATAACCCCTCTATAGAGGAATCTATGACATGGAACATAACCCTCTCTAAAGGAATCTATGACATGGAACATAACCCTCTATAAAGGAATCTATGACATGGAACATAACCCTCTATAGAGGAATCTATGACATGGAACATAACCCTCTATAGAGGAATCTATGACATGGAACATAACCCCTCTATAGAGGAATCTATGACATGGAACATAACCCCTCTATAGAGGAATCTATGACATGGAACATAACCCTCTCTAAAGGAATCTATGACATGGAACATAACCCTCTATAAAGGAATCTATGACATGGAACATAACCCTCTATAAAGGAATCTATGACATGGAACATAACCCTCTATAAAGGAATCTATGACATGGAACATAACCCCTCTATAGAGGAATCTATGACATGGAACATAACCCTCTATAGAGGAATCTATGACATGGAACATAACCCTCTATAAAGGAATCTATGACATGGAACATAACCCTCTATAAAGGAATCTATGACATGGAACATAACCCTCTATAAAGGAATCTATGACATGGAACATAACCCTCTATAAAGGAATCTATGACATGGAACATAACCCTCTATAAAGGAATCTATGACATGGAACATAACCCTCTATAAAGGAATCTATGACATGACAGGTTGTGTCCTTTGTATTTTTGAATTGTGATTTCTGAACAATTAAAGGTGGGTATAGATTTAATATCATAATTTTAAAAACAAAATATAATATCAAACTAATACAAACTAAAATAAGGAAACTGCATTTTTCATTTTGTAAAGTACACAACGTAACCTATAATACCTTGTAATATCTCATTTTGTGCCTTAATAATTGTCACACACATCTCTTAATTTGACGCATAACTGCAGACATTTAGCCCCATATAAAATATCTGATTACAACAAAAAAAAATTAAAGTTTGTCACTAATAAAAATCTCTTTCATCCTGCATTACTAGACTTTAATGTGATTTAGTGTGAAAGAATGCATGGTTTCATTTCTAAATCGAATCGACGACTTTGAGAGTAAACGTCAATTCCAGATGCAGATAATTATATTACTGGGACTAATCCAAATTGATCCTAAACCAAGTCAAACGGAAAAAAAGGTGACTTCCTGAACAAAAAGTATATGACCCTGGTAGCTAAGCAACAGCACACAGAATCTTGTACAAAAGTTTGGTGGATAAAATGGATTGTTAAAAAAAGACAAATACACACTTGAGATATTTTGTCGAATATCTAAGGCCTACATTTTAGCAAACACACCCATCTCATTGTTCTTACTCTGTGTCTAAAAAAGACCTTCTCCCCCATGTCAGACAACAGTTCTTCCCTAAGCTTCCTAATGACATTGAAGGTCTTAATTAGCTGCTCTTTCTCCCCTCGCCCCTCGCCTCTATAAGCCCTCTGTCTGAATAAAGATAATTCCTATTCATTCTAAGAATCTCTTAATGATCACTCCCACCACTGACTGGCTATAGAACCTTCCAGAATAATAGGCTCACACCCTTCTATATCAGCATATTCCGCAATCAATTCCGGAATGGATTTCCTTTGCGGCTGATTACTTTAATAACTTCCAACATATCAATTAGCAAAATGTGTGTGTGTGTGCGTGTGAATCTTTGCGATGATTATCATTTTAAGTATGGAGATGGTAATTAAATTACGGCCAAATATTGCTTTCCTCAATTATGGCCTTTGCAATACACGCCTCAATTTTATTATCTTAATTGTTATCCTTGGTTATTTTCATAGCGTTTAAATACTGCGCGGTTTGAAAATAAATCAGGGAAAGGAAATGAGTTGAATCACGATGTCGCTTGAAGTTCTTCTTTATAATGACTGTATTAGGCGTAGTCGTGTTTCCTCTGAGTGGATTATTTAATATGTCTGACACTAACTCCCTAAAGAGGTAGCAGCCAGACTAAAGAGCGAAAGATTAAAAGTATTATCGCCCACCCTCTCTCCAAAAGGTTGCCGGATCGAATCCCCGAGCTGACAAGGTAAACATCTGTCGTTCTGCCCCTGAGCAAGTCAGTTAACCCACTGTTCCCCTCTCTGATTCAGAGGGGTTGGGTTAAATGCAGAAAACACATTTCAGTTGAATGCATTCAGTTGTACTACTGACTAGGTATCCCCTTTCAAATCTACACTCTTTTTCTTAATTGAAGCTCCTTGTCTCGTACCCTATATGTAGATGTACAACTGCTTATTATTGTTAGAATTAGCAGTGTAACTACGGGTCATCTGAAAACGTGCATAAATGCAGACTTTTAGAAGTTCTGCTATTTGTTATAGTCTGCACTCAAGGGAACCACATGAAACGTAAATCTGCTAGCAATTAATGCAATTACCTGCTTTTAAGCACACAAACGTGTTTTTATTCAACTCCTGTAGTATGATATTAGACACGGATACTACTCCACAACTTTGAAGCTGAGTGATTTTTGCAAGAGTCATTGTTATGGTTGGTTACTAAACACATCCAACTGGCATAAAATCACTCTCTCTCACACGCACAAGGTTCATTGTTCGTCATTCTCGCCAATAGAAGCAACCAGTGTCATAAAAACTGCATTTGTCATGACACATTCTGATTTGTCAAGAGGCCATCATTCAGTTTCTCTCCCTCCCTCTCCATCTCAATTAAATTCAAGGGGCTTTATCGGCATGGGAAACATGAATTAACATTGCCAAAGCCAGTGAAGTAGATAAACAAAAGTGAAATAAACAAAGCTAACAGTAAATATTACATTCACACAAGTTCCAAAAGAATAAAGACATATCAAATGTCATATTATTACATCTCGCTCTTCTACTGTTACTGCTACTAATGTTACTACTACTACTGTTACTGCCACTACTACTACTATTACTACCACTAATAATAACAGTAACAGTAGTAGTAGTAGTAGTAGTAGTAACAGTAGTAGTAGTAGTTGTACTAATGTTACTGTTACTACTACTACTACTACTACTGTTACTACCACTGATAATAACAGTAACAGTAACAGTAGTAACAGTAACAGTAGTTGTACTCATGTTACTGTTACTACTACTACTACTACTACTACTACTACTGTTACTACCACTAATAATAACAGTAACAGTAGTAGTAGAAGTAACAGTAACAGTAGTTGTACTAATGTTACTGTTACTACTACTACTGCTGTTACTACCACTAATAATAACAGTAACAGTAGTAGAAACAGTAGTAGTAGTAGTAGTAACAGTAACAGTAGTAGTACTAATGTTACTGTTACTACTACTACTACTACTACTACTACTACTACTACTACTACTACTACTGGTACTACCACTACTACTACTGTTACTACTACTACTAATGTTACTACTACTACTGTTACTGCCACTACTACTACTGTTACTACCACTAATAATAACAGTAACAGTAGTAGTAGTAGTAGTACCAGTAGTAGTAATAGTAGTAGTTGTACTAATGTTACTGTTACTACTACTACTACTGTTACTACTACTACTACTACTACTACTACTACTACTGGTACTACCACTAATAATAACAGTAACAGTAGTAGTAGTAGTAGTAGTAACAGTAGTAGTAGTAGTTGTACTAATGTTACTGTTACTACTACTACTACTACTACTGTTACTACCACTAATAATAACAGTAACAGTAGTAGTAGTAGTAACAGTAGTAGTAGTAGTTGTACTAATGTAGTTGTACTAATGTTACTGTTACTACTACTACTGCTGTTACTACCACTAATAATAACAGTAACAGTAGTAGTAACAGTAGTAGTAGTAGTAACAGTAACAGTAGTAGTACTAATGTTACTGTTACTACTACTACTACTACTACTACTACTACTGGTACTACCACTACTGTTACTACTACTACTACTACTACTGTTACTACTACTACTACTACTACTACCACTACTACTGTTACTACCACTACTACTGTTACTACCACTGTTACTACTACTACTACTACTACTACTGTTACTGTTACTACTACTACTGTTACTACTACTACTGTTACTACTACTACTACTATTGTTACTACTACTACTACTACTGTTACTGCTGCTACTACTGTTACTACTACTACTGTTACCACCACTACTACTACTACTGTTACCACCACTACTACTACTACTACTACTACTACTACTACTACTACTACTACTACTACTACTACCACCACTATTACCACCACCACCACCACTGTTACTACTACTGTTACTGTTACTACTACTACTGTTACTGTTACTACTACTACTGTTACTACTACTACTACTGTTACTACTACTACTACTGTTACTGCTGCTACTACTGTTACTGCTGCTACTACTGTTACTGCTGCTACTACTGTTACCACCACCGCTACTACTGTTACCACCACCACTACTACTGTTACCACCACCACTACTACTGTTACCACCACCACTACTACTGTTACCACCACCAGCACCACCACCACTACTACCACCACCACCGTTACTACTACTACTGTTACTACTACTGTTACTACCACTACTGTTACTGTTACTACTACTACTGTTACTGCTGCTACTATTACTGTTACCACCACTACTACTACTACCACCACTACTACCATTACCACCACTGCTACCACCACCACCACTGTTACTACTACTACTGTTACTACTACTACAGTTACTACTACTACTGTTACTACTACTACTGTTACTACTACTACTGTTACTGTTACTGCTATTACTACTGTTACTGCTACTACTACTGTTACTGCTACTACTACTGTTACTGCTACTACTACTACTACTACTACTGTTACTGCTGCTACTACTGTTACTACTACTACTACTACTACTACTACCACCATTACCACCACTACTACCATTACCACCACTACTACCATTACCACCACTACTACCACCACCACTACTGTTACTACTACTGTTACCACCACTACTACCATTACCACCACTACTACCATTACCACCACTACTACCACCACCACTACTGTTACTACTACTGTTACTACTACTACTGTTACCACCACTACTACTATTGTTACTACTTCTACTACTGTTACCAACAGTACTATTACTGTTACCACCACTACTAATACTACTACTGTTACCACCACTACTACTACTATTACTACTACTGCTACTACTAGTTACTGCTGCTACTACTAGTTACTGCTGCTACTCATAGTTACTGATACTACTCCTAGTTACTGATGCTACTACTACGAGTTACTACTGCTACTCCTACTAATGTTACTGTTACTACTACTACTACTACTAACTGCTGCTACTTCTGTTACTGCTGCTACTGCTACTACTGTTACTACCACTGTTAGTACTTATACTACTGTTACTACTACTACTACTGTTCTACTACTGTTACTACTTACTGCTGATACTACTGTTACTACTACTACTACTACTACTGTTACTGCCGCTACTACTGTTACTACTACTACTACTACTACTACTACTACTACTACTGGTACTACCACTACTACTACTGTTACTACTACTACTAATGTTACTACTACTACTGTTACTGCCACTACTACTACTGTTACTACCACTAATAATAACAGTAACAGTAGTAGTAGTAGTAGTACCAGTAGTAGTAATAGTAGTAGTTGTACTAATGTTACTGTTACTACTACTACTACTGTTACTACTACTACTACTACTACTACTACTACTACTGGTACTACCACTAATAATAACAGTAACAGTAGTAGTAGTAGTAGTAGTAACAGTAGTAGTAGTAGTTGTACTAATGTTACTGTTACTACTACTACTACTACTACTGTTACTACCACTAATAATAACAGTAACAGTAGTAGTAGTAGTAACAGTAGTAGTAGTAGTTGTACTAATGTAGTTGTACTAATGTTACTGTTACTACTACTACTGCTGTTACTACCACTAATAATAACAGTAACAGTAGTAGTAACAGTAGTAGTAGTAGTAACAGTAACAGTAGTAGTACTAATGTTACTGTTACTACTACTACTACTACTACTACTACTACTGGTACTACCACTACTGTTACTACTACTACTACTACTACTGTTACTACTACTACTACTACTACTACCACTACTACTGTTACTACCACTACTACTGTTACTACCACTGTTACTACTACTACTACTACTACTACTGTTACTGTTACTACTACTACTGTTACTACTACTACTGTTACTACTACTACTACTATTGTTACTACTACTACTACTACTGTTACTGCTGCTACTACTGTTACTACTACTACTGTTACCACCACTACTACTACTACTGTTACCACCACTACTACTACTACTACTACTACTACTACTACTACTACTACTACTACTACTACTACTACTACCACCACTATTACCACCACCACCACCACTGTTACTACTACTGTTACTGTTACTACTACTACTGTTACTGTTACTACTACTACTGTTACTACTACTACTACTGTTACTACTACTACTACTGTTACTGCTGCTACTACTGTTACTGCTGCTACTACTGTTACTGCTGCTACTACTGTTACCACCACCGCTACTACTGTTACCACCACCACTACTACTGTTACCACCACCACTACTACTGTTACCACCACCACTACTACTGTTACCACCACCAGCACCACCACCACTACTACCACCACCACCGTTACTACTACTACTGTTACTACTACTGTTACTACCACTACTGTTACTGTTACTACTACTACTGTTACTGCTGCTACTATTACTGTTACCACCACTACTACTACTACCACCACTACTACCATTACCACCACTGCTACCACCACCACCACTGTTACTACTACTACTGTTACTACTACTACAGTTACTACTACTACTGTTACTACTACTACTGTTACTACTACTACTGTTACTGTTACTGCTATTACTACTGTTACTGCTACTACTACTGTTACTGCTACTACTACTGTTACTGCTACTACTACTACTACTACTACTGTTACTGCTGCTACTACTGTTACTACTACTACTACTACTACTACTACCACCATTACCACCACTACTACCATTACCACCACTACTACCATTACCACCACTACTACCACCACCACTACTGTTACTACTACTGTTACCACCACTACTACCATTACCACCACTACTACCATTACCACCACTACTACCACCACCACTACTGTTACTACTACTGTTACTACTACTACTGTTACCACCACTACTACTATTGTTACTACTTCTACTACTGTTACCAACAGTACTATTACTGTTACCACCACTACTAATACTACTACTGTTACCACCACTACTACTACTATTACTACTACTGCTACTACTAGTTACTGCTGCTACTACTAGTTACTGCTGCTACTCATAGTTACTGATACTACTCCTAGTTACTGATGCTACTACTACGAGTTACTACTGCTACTCCTACTAATGTTACTGTTACTACTACTACTACTACTAACTGCTGCTACTTCTGTTACTGCTGCTACTGCTACTACTGTTACTACCACTGTTAGTACTTATACTACTGTTACTACTACTACTACTGTTCTACTACTGTTACTACTTACTGCTGATACTACTGTTACTACTACTACTACTACTACTGTTACTGCCGCTACTACTGTTACTACTACTACTACTACTGTTACTACCACTACTACTACTGTTACTACCACTACTACTACTGTTACTACCACTACTACTACTGTTACTACCACTACTACTACTGTTACTACCACTACTACTGTTACTACCACTACTACTACTGTTACTACTACTACTACTGTTACTACTACTACTACTGTTACTACTACTACTGTTACTACTACTACTGTTACTACTACTACTACTGTTACTACCACTACTACTGTTACTACCACTACTACTGTTACTACCACTACTACTGTTACTACCACTACTACTGTTACTACCACTACCACTGTTACTACCACTACGACTGTTACTACCACTACCACTGTTATTACCACTGTTACTACCACTACCACTGTTACTACCACTACTACTGTTACTACCACTACTACTGTTACTACCACTACTACTGTTACTACCACTACTACTGTTACTACTACTACTGTTACTACCACTACCACTGTTACTACCACTACCACTGTTACTACCACTACTACTGTTACTACCACTACTACTGTTACTACCACTACTACTGTTACTACCACTACTACTGTTACTACCACTACTACTGTTACTACTACTACTGTTACTACCACTACTACTGTTACTACCACTACTACTGTTACTACTACTACTACTGTTACTACCGCTACTACTGTTACTACTACTACTACTGTTACTACCGCTACTACTGTTACTACTACTACTGTTACTACCACTACTACTGTTACTACCACTACTACTGTTACTACTACTACTACTACTGTTACTACTACTACTACTGTTACTACCACTACTACTGTTACTACTACTACTACTGTTACTACCACTACTACTGTTACTACTACTACTGTTACTACCACTACTACTGTTACTACCACTACTACTGTTACTACTACTACTACTGTTACTACCGCTACTACTGTTACTACTACTACTACTGTTACTACCGCTACTACTGTTACTACTACTACTGTTACTACCACTACTACTGTTACTACCACTACTACTGTTACTACTACCACTACTACTGTTACTACCACTACCACTGTTACTACCACTACTACTGTTACTACCACTACTACTGTTACTACCACTACTACTGTTACTACCACTACTACTGTTACTACTACTACTACTGTTACTACTACTACTGTTACTGCCGCTACTACTGTTACTACCGCTACTACTGTTACTACTACTACTACTGTTACTACCGCTACTACTGTTACTACTACTACTGTTACTACCACTACTACTGTTACTACCACTACCACTGTTACTACCGCTACTACTGTTACTACTACTACTACTGTTACTACCACTACTACTGTTACTACCACTACTACTGTTACTACCACTACTACTGTTACTACCACTACTACTGTTACTACCACTACGACTGTTACTACCGCTACTACTGTTACTACCGCTACTACTGTTACTACTACTACTGTTACTACCACTACTACTGTTACTACCACTACTACTGTTACTACTACTACTACTACTGTTACTACTACTACTACTGTTACTACCACTACTACTGTTACTACTACTACTACTGTTACTACCACTACTACTGTTACTACTACTACTGTTACTACCACTACTACTGTTACTACCACTACTACTGTTACTACTACTACTACTGTTACTACCGCTACTACTGTTACTACTACTACTACTGTTACTACCGCTACTACTGTTACTACTACTACTGTTACTACCACTACTACTGTTACTACCACTACTACTGTTACTACTACCACTACTACTGTTACTACCACTACCACTGTTACTACCACTACTACTGTTACTACCACTACTACTGTTACTACCACTACTACTGTTACTACCACTACTACTGTTACTACTACTACTACTGTTACTACTACTACTGTTACTGCCGCTACTACTGTTACTACCGCTACTACTGTTACTACTACTACTACTGTTACTACCGCTACTACTGTTACTACTACTACTGTTACTACCACTACTACTGTTACTACCACTACCACTGTTACTACCGCTACTACTGTTACTACTACTACTACTGTTACTACCACTACTACTGTTACTACCACTACCACTGTTACTACCGCTACTACTGTTACTACTACTACTACTGTTACTACCACTACTACTGTTACTACCACTACTACTGTTACTACCACTACTACTGTTACTACCACTACTACTGTTACTACCACTACGACTGTTACTACCGCTACTACTGTTACTACCACTACTATTACTTTTTATTTATTTCACCTTTATTTAACCAGGTAGGCAAGTTGAGAACAAGTTCTCATTTACAATTGTGACCTGGCCAAGATAAAGCAAAGCAGTTCGACACATACAACGACACAGAGTTACACATGGAGTAAAACAAACATACAGTCAATAATACAGTATAAACAAGTCTATATACGATGTTACTGTTACTACTACTACTACTGTTACTACTACTACTGTTACCACTACTACTACTACTGTTACTACTACTGCTACTACTACTAATTCTACTGCTGCTGCTACTACTGCTACTGCATTACACTAGATACCCTCCATCTCCACTAATCAGCACCTTGGTCCAGAGAGAGGGCCTGTATTAGTCAGGTTAAGGGTCTCTCCAGTCCAGTTACTGGATTAACAAGTCCTCTTAGTGGGGCTTATATACACAACAAGGGAGACCTAACCAATACAGTACAGTATGTACCAATACAGTACAGTATGTACCAATACAGTACAGTATGTACCAATACAGTACAGTATGTACCAATACAGTACAGTATGTGTGTCTCTCAAATGGCACCCTATTCCCTTTATAGTGCACTACCTTTGACCAGGGCCCATAGGGCTCTGTTTAAAAGTAGTGCACTACATAGGCAAAAGGGCACCAGATGGGACATAGCCTGTGTCTTTTGTAATCGAGTGAACTTTTCTGGTGGGGTTCTTGCGCAGACTTTTCCTATATCTGACCTGTGGTCTGTGGTCTCAATGTGTTCCTAAATCTTGGACAGATATAATTGTTGTAACGTTGGCTGAGCGTGGCCTGTTCTTGTACTGTATATGACACATCTCATTAACTGTCCCACACAGACCACCAGATACACAGTCATGTCTCTGAATCAAATGATTTGTTATTGTTAGCCAGCCATATCACTTCAGATCCTAAACAAAATAGCTCATGTGATTAACGTCACGGCTGACACGATTCATCCGATCTGTGGCCTTTGTTGAGAAATAAACATGCATTTTGAGGGGTTCCAAGGATGAAATACATTGGACTGAAACTGTGAATTTGTAGGACGAGAACACTCCTTTTCTGTTACAGGTTTTTTTTTTTTTATACAAATGAGCCCCACGTAAAGGCTCCAGACCTCAGGGAGAAAGATTCAGATCATTATGCAGCTAACACTAGTAATGAGCGGTGAATTTGAAAGGATTTTCCAAAAGTCTGATATAATTTTGTCCTAAGACTCTGTTAGAGAAAAACCCATGGGGGGAACTTTCGAGACTGGACCTGCGTTGATCTGTTGGAGAAACTGTGAGGGTCAACCAAGGTACAACCGACCAGTTTTCCCCCCTTGACGCATACAAGCATTTTGAGAAATTAAAGCACTAAAAAGGGAAAAACAAGTAATGCGAGCGTTTAAAAGCCAGTCCGTTCTCCTATAAAGAAAATAAAAGCACTGTACGAAGAGTAGTAAACCTGAGATAATGACCTGGGGATGCCAAAGCAATATTTTCCCCCCCTTTTTAATTGCGCTTGTATTCGCCCTCACCGTTTCATGTTATGGGGGCCGAAAGTTTTTAAACTTTTCACAGCTGCGTGTGGAAGGGGACAGTGTCCTGAGGCAGTTGCAGGCCCCGGCTAAGGAGTCACCGTGCCAGCACCGAGGACTTGGATTCATTAAGCTGCTTTAGCAGTGCAAACATTACCTTAAATGGCAAGGCCATGTTCTGGCAAGGACTCTCTCACGCCTTGTTTCAATTAAATGGGAATCAAACATTGCAGGTATGCTATGTGCAGAGTGTCTTTATTGAAAGGGGGATGAGGGAGGGATGGAAGGGGGGGGATGGCGGTGCGGAGCACTTGTGTTCCCCTCCCTTGAGAAAAAGCTAGGTTTGTTTCATTTATGCCGTTGTAAAAACAAAAGAAAGTGGCATTCTGGCAACCAGTTTTCATGTACAGTAATAATCCGTGTTTCTGTTTTTCAGAGCTGTGCTAACTACCAGATGCCTTGTTTTATGGAGGGTTCCTGACTTTGATTTTATGTGGCATGTCAGACTTGTGAAACAGTCTGAAGAGATTAGGCTGTATTACATATGTCAGTCCTCTGCCATGTATGTGTTTCATTATGGGACCAGGCCTGGTCCTGGTAGATCAGTCTCAGACATTCCTGGTTGTATTGTTCACAGCTCTAGTATCCTGCAGTGGCTGTCTTCAGGTAGTGCCAACAACACAAGGCTCTCTATTAATTTGATCATTCTTTTCTTGCTGAGAAACTTGTAGTGTATTTGAGTTTTAAAAAGGCTTCTAAAGTTTGTAACTTCCACTTTGAAAAGTATCAACCTCTACAATCATTTCCATTTATTATAATTCACATAATAATTCACAGTTCCTGTTGCTGCAGGATTATTTCCCTGCTGTAGAAAACTGGCCCAAATTAAGATCCTACATCTGTATACCACTACAAATAAACAACCACACTGTGCCTACAGGCACTATCGGGAGGCAAGAAATATAACAAGTAGATGCTAATTGAAAAGGGGACTCTAACGACCCAAAATGGAGGAAGGAGTAGATCCCCGTAATATATGAATAAATGCATTGACACATATTCAGTCACAGTGGAATATAATAACACACCGTCGGTCCTCTCCTACCTGCACTAGTGCCACTATCTTGCGTAATCACCAGAGCCGGCGCGCTCAGCTTTACGATTCACCGCCTGCACAGTCATCTCCCACTCTAACTAATACTCCACGACTGTGTTCATTTTATGTCGGTAAAGTGCAGCTTTGACACGGTGATGTAAAAGTTTATAGAGTGTCCTGTCAGCTCTTTAGCCACATCACTTATACCCGTCCTGCCTCGTCGTCATCCCGACCAGGCATCCAAAATCAATACAATATTTTTCTCCCGATAAATAATGTAAAAAGGTCTAAATGAACGCGTCGACAGTTGGCTGCAATTAGAGGTGCAGCCGCGCGGGGTTAGTGTGGTGACAGATGACAGTCCCCCCCTCCCTTACAGATCAGCACAAAATGAAGATGTGGAGGAGAGCACTTTGTCACCGCCAAGGGGTTGCAACCTGGAAATGGCTTATAATGGAAAAAGGTTTTTTCACACACACACTATCTGCTGCTCAAGCACTTTCTCTGGGCCGATGGGCGAGTCCGAATGGGTTCTCTATTTTCTTTATCTAAGCCTTTAATATCCTCCTGGGCAGCGGACGGCGACCGCGCCGTGCTGAGGTCAGGCCGGCTGGACAGGCAGACAGACGGGGCTGCAGCAGAGAGAGATTGGGAGGCAGCAGAACATTCTATTGATCCTGGCCCCCCATTTGGTGGAAGTGATAAAAGGTAGTGTTGTGATCGCTAAACTACAGAGAGATGGAAGGAGGGAGAATTAAATAGAAACGGGGGATACTGATAGTAACTGTTGCCCCACAGGGGGAGACTGTGTATTCTGGGTTTTCCAGACATTTTATCTGGCTCCTGTGGCTCCCAAACATATTGCCCATGAGGGGATGTTAAAACTCACCATTCAATGGCATTGGGAGATATTTGAGGAGGGAGATAAAAGTTAAGTACCGAGCAGTCCCAGATTACGAGTGAGGAGGACTTGTAGCCCCATTCACGCAGCCAGCTGAATTCTAAAAACAGTAGGTTGACGACAGAGCTTAGTAAACAAGCTCTCTAACAGAGTTGGTGGGAACAGAGAAAGACGGTGGAATAGTGCCCCCTGTGAGTGTGTCACTGCAGAGTATCCCAGTGATGGAGAGGGCTCGGGGAAACATTTATATCCTCAAATCCACTTTATCGACCGTGCCCCTGTCAGGGACGGTGGAGGGGACGAGTGCCCCCCCCCTCCGAGTGCCTCTTAGCTCAAACACTGACTGCTGGAGGAGAGGAGTCTTCCACTGAGTGTGGAACCTCTTTATGGTGATTGTTTTATCAGCGTGTCTGTCCATCCCCCTGGGAACAGCTCTGCTCCGGGGAGGAGAGAGGAGAGGAGGATGACCCTCATTTTCCGAAAGCAAAGTGTTCAGTATTGATCAGCGGGGATGTGCACGGCTGATGACACGGGTTAATTTACTAGACACAGGGAAAGTTCATTGTTTCCTGTCACTCCAAGACTCACTCGTGATCTTTACAGCCCTGGTCACCCCCCTCGAAATGTCTCCCTCCTCCGCCACACAGTTCATCACAGAGGAGAGAGCGCGCGAGAGAGACCAATCCCTATACGCCATCCAAAGGGGAAAAGGACACCCTGTTTTTTCCCAAGCTTGTTTGACGGTGATCCACAGCACTTAGCTACAGGTACCAACAGACATAAGTAGAGACACACAAGACAATCAAAGCTAATATGGCTAACAACAAAACACCCATTAGCTACTGTGGCACAGTGCAAATAATGATCTTCAACCTGGAATAGGTTGAACTAGTCCTACATATCAGGTAGACCCTCACATGATCATTTACAACAGCATTATCAATTCATAAGTAGGAAGAGAGGTGCATAATTAACAGTTAGCTGGCTTAAATAATTAATAAAGGTTTGTAAATGAGATGAAACGCTGTATCATACATGGATTCTCAGCTAACGGTCTTTATACAAATGAACCTTTCACAGCCTATCACAACAATATGTCGTCATGTAGTCTACTCAATCACAGTTGTGGAGAGTTGAACAGGGCTGTTAAACTGGCCTTATTCCAAACCAAAACACAATCAATACTAAATGCATAACCGGTACTCACACTGCTGAAAATGACAGGGGTCAGAGGTGTACGTCTGGGGGTGAAAGGTCAATTTAGTTACACCTAAAGGTCAATGCCATCTTGTGAGGCTCAATTATCCGACTTATTAGGGGCACGGCCTAACAACCCATCTGTCACTTGCTTTGTGTCAGGAAAATCATAAACAAATGGTAAGAATTTGGCTGGAGATTTAATATGCATAAGTACATGTTTTTATAATTGTGGTTTGATCTTTGAGTAACAAAATACTTATGTATATTGAGAACAATAGAATGGAATCAGATTTTTTTGTTAACAGTAAATACTTTTAATATAGCTACTAAAATTCTAGTTTTCTAGTGATTCATTTGAATATGTTGGCCCTAGTTATTCATGCTAGATTGAGAGCAAGGTATATTTTATAATGCACATTCAAACATTCATACATAAAAGCCCAAATTCCAAACTTTCTAGTTTTGAAAAGAAATGTTATGCAAAAGAATCATCTCTAATCTACACAGAAATTCAGAACAAAGGCAAACTAATGTTAATCTTAATTTAAAGAGGTGTCACTTGGCACAGTGCGTGTCGGGCTGGCATTCCATACATTTGCCATGTTTGTTTTAGATTGTTGGGTAGTCTTATTTATTTTGCCTGTTTTCTGGCGGTTTGGGGCTTCGTTGACGGCTTGCGGGGGGCGGCTCGGCCTGGAAGATTCCGAGGTAATAAATCTGTGAGGTGTCATCTCTCTCCCCTCCCCTTTCCTCAGTGTCTCCGAGTAGCTACGCCACTTCTGATTAGCGGGGCCCTCCCCTGCTGGAAACCTAGCAGACAGGAACAAACTGATTACTGCCCATCTTGAGGGGATTGAAGACACCGAACAGGAGGATTAAATTAATATATTAACAGCAGCTCCCTCACATACACTCCTCTCACTATCAATTCCCTGTTTAGTTTTTTTTATTTTGGGATGGAAAAAAAGTGGCATATTTGATCATTTTTCAAAAATAAATAACGGTTAACGTTTCCCCCCGTCGTTTCACGAGGTGCGGTATCTGTCATCGGTGATAGGTGAAGAGGAGACGGGGAGGCTTTGAACTTCTCAGACATAAAAGGCGCAAATAAACGCAAATGTATCCTTTCAGCTACTCACATGGAATTAGGGAAGGAAGTTGGCCTCCACACAGCAGCCACACCCAATCACGCTGACGGCGGAAAAGAGTTCAGTGTCTCCGCTCTACTGGGACCGAAGTTAGGGCAGTAAGTGGGAAAGGAGGGAAAAGTCTTTCATCTGCCTCAGCTACTTCTCACCCGTTTGTTTTAATGCTGAAACAAAACAAAGACAAAACTGGCAAAGAGAGCGAGATAAGTTTTGCCACCTTCGCGAATCGATACGACGGAACGGGAGAAGTTTGAGATTGTTCCGAAAAACTGGGGATGATGTCGACTGGCTGTGCGATATCTTCACTGTACTAAAAATATAATAGAATGATCCTATATGGATCAATTACAAGGGTAGGAGTAATGGTACTCCTATGAACCGCTGAACTGCCTCAACTCAGGGTAGAGAATCACACAGAGACAGTTATCAGAAGTGGTGGAGACAAGAGAGGCCCTATAGACCACACAGCATTATTTCAAGCGACGCTCTTCACTAAATGATCTCTAACAGCCAAAAGAGATATAGAGGACATTGAGATTCTAATGAACTGGAGATTTAAAAATGAACGGTCGAAAGGAAAGGATTTGTCTTTCGTGTTCCTCCAACTTGTGAGCAGAGTGGAGCACTCTTACGTAAAGAGTTTAGGAGACAAATTGCTTTTAGGACAAAGTGTTGGTGAGAATGAAAAAACAACGGGTGAATATTTAATAGGTGGCCACAGTCTCCTCACAAACAAATCAATATGGTGATGCAGAATGAACGGTGGGAGGAAGGACTGACGCAGGCAGTAGTGGCATATAGAGGCAGGAGAGGAGGGGTACTAGTCAGCCGTACTCCTTCAGTTTAGGAACATCCTGACATTTGTGAAGGTTAAGGGATTGTAACTGTCTGTCTGTGTCAATCACCTGGCTCAAAGGTCACACACAGTCTATTTTTCATTAATTATACCCTCAAAATGTCTCCAGGATGCAGTCTGGGTGGACACTGCTGTAACACACTCCTCCCCCCAGAGAGAAGGTTGAGGTCTCACAAGGTCTCACAAGCTAAATGGAAAGAGGATAAATCATATCGCCAATCTGTCCTAATTTGTGACCATGGCATGAATAGCATCCTCAATGCATGTAAAATTGCTCAATTTGACCATGCTGCTGCTTGAGGTTGAGTAAGTCAAGAGGTGGCCTAAGAGGTTTGTTTGAGGTAGCCTAAGAGGTTTGTTTGAGGTAGCCTAAGAGGTTCGTTTGAGGTAGCCTAAGAGGTTCGTTTGAGGTAGCCTAAGAGGTTCGTTTGAGGTAGCCTAAGAGGTTCGTTTGAGGTAGCCTAAGAGGTTTGTTTGAGGTAGCCTAAGAGGTTCGTTTGAGGTAGCCTAAGAGGTTCGTTTGAGGTAGCCTAAGAGGTTTGTTTGAGGTAGCCTAAGAGGTTCGTTTGAGGTAGCCTAAGAGGTTCGTTTGAGGTAGCCTAAGAGGTTCGTTTGAGGTAGCCTAAGAGGTTCGTTTGAGGTAGCCTAAAGAGGTTCGTTTGAGGTATCCTAAGAGGTTAGTTTGAGGTAGCCTAAGAGGTTCGTTTGAGGTAGCCTAAGAGGTTCGATTGAGGTAGCCTAAGAGATTCGTTTGAGGTAGCCTAAGAGGTTCATTTGAGGTAGCCTAAGAGGTTAGTTTGAGGTAGCCTAAGAGGTTCGTTTGAGGTAGCCTAAGAGGTTAGTTTGAGGTAGCCTAAGAGGTTTGTTTGAGGTAGCCTAAGAGGTTTGTTTGAGGTAGCCTAAGAGGTTTGTTTGAGGTAGCCTAAGAGGTTCGTTTGAGGTAGCCTAAGAGGTTCGTTTGAGGTAGCCTAAGAGGTTCGTTTGAGGTAGCCTAAGAGGTTCGTTTGAGGTAGCCTAAGAGGTTCGTTTGAGGTAGCCTAAGAGGTTAGTTTGAGGTAGCCTAAGAGGTTCGTTTGAGGTAGCCTAAGAGGTTAGTTTGAGGTAGCCTAAGAGGTTTGTTTGAGGTAGCCTAAGAGGTTCGTTTGAGGTAGCCTAAGAGGTTTGTTTGAGGTAGCCTAAGAGGTTTGTTTGAGGTAGCCTAAGAGGTTCGTTTGAGGTAGCCTAATTGCCGTATTATTTTATTATTTGAGAAGAGGTCTTTGACGTCTTCAATGAGGACAGGAAACATTTCGCTTGTCCATTTCCCATGACGCTGACCTCTGACCTGTTCCAGAGTACTAAATGCTTTCCTTGTTACACCACTAGGAGAAACAAGACTTTACACAACAACAACGGGTCTCTTCTGCTCTGGGGCACGATCGCACGCACACGTCTCGACCTGAGGTGGAACAATGGTGTGTCGGTGCACTCAGAGCAGCTCTCAAGGCACTCCCACAGCAGGATGCTGCTCCGCTGTGACAGACCCACCCCTAAAGTAGAGCAGTGGTCTCTTCTGAGGCCCATGAAATAGTAATACCATCCCACTTCAGTCTCCCTGCGAGATGGAGGGGGAGGCGGGGGGGTTACATTGTCACCGTCCCCCAATATCTCAGAGACTCTAATGGGCAAGACAATAGGGCCGGGCCTAAAAAGACTTCCCCATGAAAATTTTATCAGTGACTTTGTCTCTCTCTCTGTGTGTGACGCTGTGCGTGTTAAACGACTACAGGGACAAGTAGCCAGCAGCACTCAGAACCCATCTCCCATTCCCTCGCTTGTTATTCCTTTAGTTCCTTCCTTCTTTTCCCAGATTTCTCATTCTTCGGAGAGTCCTTCCTCTTTCCCCAGGTGTCACTCCCAACCTTCCACGGCACTACACAGGGAACTGGCTGGAAAATGTTCAGGGCAAATTGGATTAACACCGCAAGACCCCAGGATGGGGCACTTAACACACAGATGCACTTCGGGGAGCTCAGTCAGCCCTCAGAATGATTTGTGACTGAACAAAGAACAGGAGAGAAAGGAGAGAAGAGTCTGGGCAAAGACCACAGAGGTGGTGTAATATGTTCTTTACCGGCAGAGCCATCACCACCAGCCCAAAGTTATCATACTGGAAAAGGCAAAGCGCCCTGAGCACTGGTGGTGTGTTTAGAAGTGTCCGGAAGTGCTTTTGTCTCTCGACTGCGGCTGGTCTTTTTGCGTCCGGTCGGCTAAGCTTTCATGTGCTTGCTGATAAAGTCTTGTCCGAATAAAATAATTGCCTCTGAATTTTAAAGTAATCAAAATAAAAAATGTCAAAAGGTATCTGTAATCTGATTACAATATTTCTGCTGATAAAGTAACTGATCAGTTACCCCTCAATCATGCATGTGATATACATGAGTTCATTCATACAGTATCAATGGAACCCATGTAATGCACTACCACTGCTCAAAGCCACTTCTTCCCTGACGTCTCCAAGGGAGAAAATGTGTGGTGTGACAGTTATTTATTGGTGAGCTTATTCACTTTACTGCCTCTCCCACCACAAGACTACATCAGCTGCAATACGGCATCTTAGACGGCATCGATTCAAATGAACATCAATGCCAGCTGGGATCTGAGGGCCACGGCGTGTGACGATACAGCAAACTAGGGTTACGTCCCAAGTGGCACCCCTATCCCTAAATAGTGCACTACTTTTGACCCGGGGCCCTAGGGCTCTGCTCAAAAGTAGTGCAATAAATAGGGAATAAGGTGCAATTCAGGCCTCAGAGGGTTTCAAATGAGTATTAGGTCTGGGTGGTACATCTCTACATACTGCAGAAAGACCTGTGTTTATGTTACTCAAATCAAATAATTAAATATCCAGCCCATCTGGTTTTTTTTTTGTTTATTTTTTGGGATCCTCTGATAATTACCCTCTAAAAAGTTGTTGTTCTTGTCTACAACTTTCATATCTGTTATGATTTCCTTCTGGACCAGCGAGTGCCACAACAAATCGATTGGCGAGGTTAATATATTGGCATGAAAACCACGTAGAGTTAAAGCAGGAAAGCCTGACCCCAATAAACCTTGAATAAATTCCTGTATTATGCAGCTGTGGCCTGCTGCAACGGAGAGATTCCAGTGGAGAGCTAGCTCATTATGAACCTGTGTGTGTGTGTGGGTGTGTGTGTATCATATATTCTGATTAGGTTTTTATTACTATTCTTAAAATGTTCAATAAAGTATAAAGAAATGCTTGCTGTGCCCACACGCCCTTGATCAGGAACATATTATAAAATCTGGAAGGGCAAAGGGCCGAGGAAAGGTTTTTCAAAAGTACAAGAAGTCGAATGATGATTTATAAGCGGAGGCTCAATGCACACCATTAATGAGGTACAGTGTAAATGTACGCACATATTATTTTAGCAAGAAGTTTAATTTAACCGCTCTCTTGTCCTCGGCACTATTTGAACTCCTCGTTTATTGCCCTTCTACTCAGTATTTGTCAGGAAATAAAACTCCCCAGTAAATGTTGTTATGACAGAGCCATATTGGTTTCATTTAGTTTCATTTGTTCATTTATTTCACAGCAGCAGCGATGTTCTGCCATTGATTACCCCTCTATGCGCTTTTAATTGTTTCTTCAAGGTCCGTGTGGAATAACGTACGGAGGTGAGGTTCCATTTTATAGATCTCACGCTAATTAGGGACGGGCAATTATTCACGGGAGTATCACGCCTGACAGGTCGCAAACAATGACATTACGTTGGGAAAAGGCTTCAGCCGATCGATACTGTAGAACAACCAAATGAAGTCAAAGGATCGGGGGAAACAAAGTTTTCCCTAAACACAGAGCTGGAGACAGAGTCTACTCTACAGAGGCCAGGTGTCAAGATAGACGACACACTCCGCACACTTAACAGGCCTGAGTTCCTCCTCCCTCTCTGGGGCTCTCATCACATGGAGGAGTGATATTCCGTAGGGGTGAAGGGGAGGGAAGGAACTCTGTACTGTTCCATAGGAATGGGTTTATGGAAATGGGGGTTAACCGGAGCGCCGGGAACGTCCTCTGATAGAGAATCTATGAGGCGCTGACATGGCGATGGTGAACCTGTGTTACATGAGAGGGGGTCACCGTGCGCCCTAATCACGGACGTGACATGACATGCTGTAGGTTGGCCCCTCCGTGTTAAATATTTATGTCAGCTCTGACTGCCGTGCCGCTGCTGCCTTGATGGCTGTCAGATGATCTTGACACCTCTCTCTCTCTCCCCCTCTCTCTCTCTCCCCCAATGCTCACCATTAAAATGCAATAGAAATTCAAAGAGAGCAAAAAGGCTGGTTTTATTTCTGACAACAAGCAGGTGCAGTGGTAGAGGAGTTGGGAGATTGACGTATTCCTATATGATGTACAGTAGGTTCTATGTGTGTCAGCACAGATGTAGTTAGGGAATGCTGAATCTCATTCATACATTTAGCCTAAAGCAGGAGCAGGGTCTAGCCTTATGCAGTTCCCCCATCCATGCCATTAAAAAAAAGAGAGAGCGATCCCATCACTGCCATCTACATAAAACTAGGGTCACTCAGCAGTTTGATTTGGGGGCAATCAGGATCACCGGAGAGAGGAGACACATCCCCACCACCCACCGACTCTGACAAGTGACGACCCCCAATGATGGGTGTCTAAGATATTCTAATGAATGTCAGAATACATTTCAGAGGGCCGCCCCTGCACAAACCACTGGAGTGACCCTCCTTATGGGGCTGCCAAGCCCCCTTTTCACCCTCCTCCAACCCCCCCCACCATGTTCTAGCGGTTTAGAAGATTAATCAATGTCAATGTCTGCTCCCCTTCCCCTTTTGAAGCCAATAAAAGGTACTAGACTGTCTGGCCGTGCCCAACAGAAAATCACTTTGTCCAGTCGCACGGCCGCCTCGGCCCGCCTGCCCCGCTTGTCAAAGCCAAGGGGGAGAGGGGGGGGGGGGGGTTGCCTTGCCTGGTCATAGCCTGAGTCGGAGACTGCCTTCCCTTCCGGATAGCAGCTCTCAGCTCCAGCTTCGCCCTGCTTGACCTTTGATATTTGACCAGTCGGGTTGCAAGACACTTGCTCTTTCGAGCTGAAATGTCACTGGGGCATCTTGTCAGCTCTCAGACACCTCGGCCTGACAAGCGATTTTTACTTCTGTGTGCTACAAGGCAGAAAATACAAGGCCATGGCCTTGACGTGAGGCGCACACCAGACTGTCAGATGCGGTAGTCACATTACTGAGTTCCTGCAGACAAAGAAAGAGATGGCTGGACTGGGGCAGAAGTCCCAGTGCTAAGTCACAGTGACTGATCATTATATTCAGTTAGGATGAGCCACAACACAGACAGATAGGCTACGTGGTGGGATCATTGATAAGATGCTGAATATGGATACCAATGTACGTATACAGTGCCCATTCACGATGAGTGAGAAAGTTAGACGCACAAATATCATACCCCCAAGACATACTAACCTCTCACTCATCATTATTCATTCAGGATTATCCGTAATCATGGTAGCATCCACATTAAATGTAGAAGTGTTTAGAAACATATTCTATTCTTATTTACAATAAAAGTAACACCAAAATGACACAATACATTATTTACCATTCATTTCTATTGGGCACCAAATAATCTAATACACAACCAAATCAAACAGCAAATGCATCCAACAAGTTTGTACAGTCTCGAGCTTTACATAGTCATTGAGTGCTAGGAATATAGGACCAAATACTAAGCTTTTTACTACTTCCATACAGATAAAGTGAATTTGTCCCAATACTTTTGGTCTCCTACAGTTGAAGTCAGAAGTTTACATACACCTTAGCCAAATTCATTTAAACTCAGTTTTTCACAATTCCTGACATTTAATCCTCGTAAACATTCCTTGTCTTAGGTCAGTTAGGATCACCACCTTATTTTAAGAATGTGAAATGTCAGAACAATAGTAGAGAGAATGATTTATTTCAGCTTTATTTCCTTCATCACATTCCCAATGGGTCAGAAGTTTACATACACTCAATTAGTATTTGGTAGCATTACCTTAAAATTGTTTAACTTGGATCAAACGTTTCGGGTAGCCTTCCACAAGATTCCCACAATAAGTTGGATGAATTTTGGCCCATTCCTCCTGACAGAGCTGGTGTAACTGAGTCAGGTTTGTAGGCCTCCTTGCTCGCACATGCTTTTTCAGTTCTGCCCACACATTTTCTATAGGCTGGAGGTCAGGGCTTTGTGATGGCCACTCCAATACCTTGACTTTGTTGTCCTTAAGCCATTTTGCCACAACTTTGTTAATATGCTTGGGGTCATTGTCCATTTGGATGACCCATTTGCGATCAAACTTTAACTTCCTGAATGATGTGTTGAGATGTTGCTTCAATATATCCACATAATTGTCTTTCCTCATGATGCCATCTAGTTTGTGAAGTGCACCAGTCCCTCCTGCAGCAAAGCATCCCCACAACATGATGCTGCCACCCCCGTGCTTCACGGTTGGGATGGTGTTCTTCGGCTTGCAAGCCTCCCCCTTTTTCCTCCAAACATAACGATGGTCATTATGGCCAAATTGATCTATTTTTGTTTCATCAGACAAGAGGACATTTCTCCAAAAAGTAAGGATCTTTGTCCCCATGTGCAGTTGCAAACCGTGGCTTTTTTATGGCGGTTTTGGAGCTGTGGCTTCTTCCTTGCTGAGCGGCCTTCCAGGTTATGTCGAAATAGGACTCGTTTTACTGTGGATATAGATACTTTTGTACCTGTTTCCTCCAGTATCTTCACAAGGTCCTTTGCTGCCCGTTCTGGGATTGATTTGCACTTTTCGCACTAAAGTACGTTCATCTCTAGGAGACAGAACGAACGCGTCTCCTTCCTGAGCGGTATGACGGATATGTGGTCCCATGGTGTTTATACTTGCGTACCATTGTTTGTACAGATGAATGTGGTACCTTCAAGCGTTTGGAAATTTCTCCCAAGGATGAATCAGACTTGTGGAAGTCTACAATTTTGTTGAGGTCTTGGCTGATTTCTTTTGATTTTCCCATGATATCAAGCAAAGAGGCACTGAGTTTGAAGGTAGGCCTTGAAATACATCCACAGGTACACCTCCAATTGAATCAAATGTCAATTAGCCTATCAGAAGCTTCTAAAGCCATTACATAATTTTCTGGAATTTTCCAAACTGTTTAAAGGCACAGTCAACTTAGTGTATGTAAACTTCTGACCCACTGGAATTGTGATAGAGTGAATGATAATTGAAAAAATATGTCTGTAAACAATTGTTGGAAAAATTACTTGTGTCATGCACAAAGTAGATGTCCTAACCGACTTGCCAAAACTATAGTTTGTTAACAAGAAATTTGTGGAGTGGTTGAAAAACTAGTTTTAATGACTCCAACCTAAGTGTATGTAAACTTCCGACTTCAACTGTGCTGCATTTTCTAAACGTTTCACCCGACATGGATGAAAATACCCTCAAATTAAAGCTGAGAGTCTGCACTTTAATAGTCATGGTTTGATTTAAAATCCAAACTTTTGAAGTATACAATCAAAAGAATTCAAAATGCAGAGGGCACTGTATACTATGTATAGGCATGCTGAAAACAACCTTCACGGTTTGGTAGACAAGTTGAAATCAACAGATAAAATGGGACGGACTGTTGCGGACATTGGTTCAGGTCAACTGATAAAATGACTCCTTATCATTACTGATATTTATAACATAGAATCTGAGAACTACAGTACAGGTTCAAAGGTCAACAGATGACCCCTGATCTTTTCTTCATACAATATCAACTTGTCTCCTGAGAACCAAGAGGGAACTCTTCTCTTTTTTGGTATCATTCTCTCTCCTATGTATCTGAGCTTCCCCACACCTATCCAGCCCCATCCCTTATTTCTCTTGGCCCTTCTTCCTCTAAAATCAGCATGTTCCCCCTGTTAAGAGTGGGGGGGGGCAGACCAGACCCCCTATTTGACCGCGAGTGACATTGGGCAGTGCGGTGGTGTAGCTAAGGGAGGGGTTGTCAGGGAGGTGAAAGAAGCAGCAGTCACATCATTTCTGGTTTGCGCGAGCGGCAACCTGCTCAAAGTTTGCAACTAAATGCTTGTCTTCAGTGGAGCTGACAAGGGAGAAGTGGGGAGCTCAGTGAACCATGGCCGGGCCTGCCAGGAAATGACAGGAATCATTGGCATACATTTCAACCAGCCTGGCGCTACCCTATTAAAGTGCCACGTCCCCGCTTTAAAACAGACAGGGAGGAATCCGCTTTGATAGATAGAGACTAAAATGGCTTATTGATTTTTCTTACCCACTTCTTCTTCCCTTTTCTTTGTTAACAACTTTGGGGGAAATTACAACCGACCCCAAACGTATCAGTGTCTTTTTACAATTATGGGAAATGTAAAAAAATATATATTTGATTTTTTACATAAAATCAGCAGATGTGTTTATTATTGGTCTTTGAACTGTAAATGAATGAGTAAAAAAACAATATCTAAGAATATCTCCCATTCAGTCATCCAGTACAACCAACAGGCTAGGCACAGTAACTAAAGGCCTTTAATACAGAAAGTCATGGATTCTGCAGTACATTAAAAAATAATATATTATTACTATAGGCCTGGGTGGCACTTTCTGATCAATTATTTTGACGATTGCTTAAATAATATAACATACAAGGCTTTCAAACAGTACCCTATACCATAAATGTGAATTAAAAAGTATTTCATTATTCCAGTTCTTTTCAAGTTGCGGATTTCGTCCTCTGAAAACAAGTGCTGATGGTGTTTTAAGTGTAACCATAATGGTTCAGGGTGTGTGGTAATGGGCCTATAAGCAGTTTAGAGACCTACTCCCAGAACAGGAGGAACGGCCCAAGTAGAGGAGCAGACAGGAAGCATCCTGACAATGAGAGAAATGCTGCAGGAATTTGATTTCCACAGCTTTAGGTGATTGGATTAACTTAAGGAGATGAATGTGAGTATAAAAACTTGATGAAATACTGATATGGTTCAAAGTAGAACTCACTGTACTGTAGGTGTGTAAAGACTCCCCTCGACTGCCTTAGCAGTCGGCTACAGCACATTCAACGAGCAATCTTCTTTAAAATTACAGTTTCATGGGTATCGCTGGAACTTAAAATACATTTAAAAACAGTTTGATTAAATGAGATGCGTTTGCTTGGTAAATATTGCATTGTTTGCAGAGATAATCGTATTAATATAATTATATCTCAACATTGCCCAAGGCCAGTGCTTAATTCAGTGTCAAAGGGCCTGTGTCTCGCTGCAGGGCTGGTTTTTAATCAGACAGATCCTCATACTGAGATCAGCCGCCTCAAATCGGGGAAAAAAAACATCATGCATCCTGTCATTTTCAGCCCCATGTTTCCCTTAATGAATGAATAGCCCTGACTTAATCTCTCTGGTAAAAAATTAAAGACAACTAAAGCTCAATTCAATGCGGTTGCCTACACCTCTTCTCAGCAGTACCAGCCTCCCCCAATCAAAGGAATTAGCCTAATCGGCGAGTGGAGCGTTGGCCTGGGCAAGGTCCTAACAACCTTGTCAAATGCTTTGTGTGACACAGAATAGAGACCATGCTCTGGCCCATCAGTTTCATAAGGCCTCCATTATAGGGCAGTTGAGTGTGTTGAGAAGCCTGTTGAAATGGGGGGGGGGGGTATGGGACTGCTGCCTGGGTCCATCTATCCCAACCAACCGCTTCCGTACAAATATCATATCACAACCCCAGTCAGACAAATGTGGTGTAAAACACAATGATCTACTGTCCTGGACGGTTGGGACGGGTCCCATTTCTTCACTTCTCATCTATCATTCAATCCTATCTGATTAGGGTCTATTTTGTCGTTTGAGACGAGGGGAGGAGAGGAGAGGAGGAGGGAGCTGCTGAATATCACTTCTTCATACTATCACTTCTTCCTCTGAACGGTACAAAAGCGATTGTCTCATTTTCCTCTGTCAGCGGTGAGGCAGATTGGATGTGAGCTTTAGGAAGATAAATGGGCAGCGTCCCCGCCGGGCGGAGCACTCACACACTATCTGTGAAGGCACGGTATCCCTCCACCCTGGGGAATCTGTCATTTAAAGAGGGAACAATTGGGTTCTATTTACATTGAATAAGTCCTATTCAGGTAGGTCCGTATGTTTTAGGAATATAGCATTACAGTGTGGAATATGATCAAATAGGATTATTTGAAGTCTAACTAAAACTAGCCAAATCCTTTTTGAACACTTTTCTACATTGTTAATGGGTATTCTTGAAGCGTTGTTGATACTCTTATTTTTTCTATTACGATTTTTATAATTCCTATATAATTTGCTTGCATGTAAAGCAGCACAGAAAATGAAGCATCAAATCTAGGTGCATATAACAACATCATGGAGTTTGATTTGATTAAACTCAACACTTCACTAAATAACTATGAATCAGCGTAGATAAACAAATGCCAGTAATTTATCAACAACTGTCCATTTTGATGTACATACACCATTTTTGAAAACAACACCTTTAAAACCCAAGTCTAGGAGGTATACGTTGTTGTTTTTTCCCTTCCGTTAAGCATAGGTGATTTTCCTCTCCGAGTGTGATGGGGAATGCTGCATTTCATTTTGCGGTATGGGCAATCTCTAGCCGTGCGTCAGACTCTGGGGCTGACGGAAAGGGAATGTGTTTGTGTGTGGCGTGGGGGGGCTCTCTCTCACTAACAGCCCTGGCGGCCCTACGGCAGACCTAGTGACAGCGTTCTGTCTCTCAGTCACACTCCACTGGGTCCTGCTGACACTCAACTGTCAAGCCGGCAGGCCTCAACCACGGCCCTAACATGCTCTACAGCTCCACCCAATTAACTTGCTTTCACTTGACATCGTGGCAAAGAGCTTCATAATAGGTGGTCAAGGTGCAGCGTGTCTCGCGGCTCGCCCCGACTGACTACTATCCTCCATCTCCTCTACACACACAGACTTAACGCTCCCTCTCTCTCTCTCAATGCCTTCCATCTCCCCCCTCTCTCTCCTTTTCTCTCTCTCAATGTCTCCCCCCTCTCTCTCAATGCCTTCACTCTCCTCCCTCTCTCAATGCCTTCCCTCTCCCCATCTCTCCCCCCCTCTCTCAATGCCTTCCCTCTCCCCCTCTCTTAATTCCTTCCCTCTCCCCCTTTCTCTCTCCATGCCTTCCCTCTCCCCCTTTCTCTCTCCCCCTCTCTTAATGCCTTCCCTCTCCCCCTTTCTCTCTCCCCCTCTCTTAATGCCTTCCCTCTCCCCCTTTCTCTCTCCCCCTCTCTTAATGCCTTCCCTCTCCCCCTTTCTCTCTCCCCCTCTCTTAATGCCTTCCCTCTCCCTCCCTCTCTCAATTTAAAGGGGCTTTATTGACATGGGAAACATATGTTTATATTGCTAAAGCAAGTGAAATAGATAAACAAAAGTGAAATAAATATAAAATGTACAGTAAACATCTCTCCCTCCGTGGGTCTGGCAGGGCTCCCTTGGCTGCCTCAGCCAGCTGACTGCCCTGTGACAGCAGGAGAGCATTGATCCACACAGTGGATGTGCTGGGGCACAAACATCCCTTATATGGAACCTATGTGCAATACAGTAACTCTGTAAACTGTTCATTGCACAGGACTGAACCTCACCACTATCATTCGCCTAACCTAAACCTGTGTTTTGTTGGGTGTGTTGTGTGTGTGTATAGGGGTCTGTGTGTGTCTTTGTGAGAACATGTGCGCGCCTGTGTGTGTTTAAGGCAATCCCTCTCTCTGTTAGAGATTCAGTAAGTTGGAGACAAACACTGCCCACAGCCGAGGAGAGGAGAGATAGCTACTTGACCCCCGACAGCGCGACGGGCAGCCAGGGAGGAGTGTCTATGAAGCGTGTCAGCCTCTCAGGCTCCACTTCCTCTCCATGTCGTTTCCTATTTTTTCCCCAGTGCCCGGCCCAAACTTTGAAAACATCCACCTTAATAGGACTGGGTCGGCGAGAGGCTGCTCGTCCATCGATCAAACTGTGATCCGAGGTGTCAACCCAGCCCTCTCCGACAGAAAGTCTCCAAACGAACACCTAGTATAGGCTACACTGGTAATGCTTCCTATTCCATCACCAAGCACATTCTCCCGATCGATCGAGCCGCTCTCAGTCTCACTACATACAGTCTTTTCTCCCTGGTCTGCCTGCTTGATTTCAGCTCAGAGAACACAGTGTTGGTAGACCAGTGGCTTGACTGACAAGAACCACGCTGCTAATTGTCTTGTTGACCATTTACGGCAGGCGTGGATGGAATAGAATGAAATATAATAGAATTGTGTGGGGGTTGAATTACTACAGAAATATCTCAATGGGAACTATGCCTTCATTGTGATGAACAAGTCAACGCTGTGAATTCTCTATTCTGCAACCTATAGATCACGGTCCTAACTGCAGTAATGTTGTAGCTAGTGTTCAGTATTTGTCCCTACCTGGAGTGTGGTTTGACCCCCACCAAATACCTCTTCCCCCAAACTCAAACTAGAAAATACAGAAATAATGAACAGGAGATCTAAATATGTTCCCGACAAGACATTCTCCCATCACACTACAGCCCCTCTTCACTCCGACAAGACATTCTCCCATCACACTACAGCGTTCTTCACTCCGACAAGACATTCTCCCATCACACTACAGCCCCTCTTCACTCCGACAAGACATTCTCCCATCACACTACAGCCGTTCTTCACTCCGACAAGACATTCTCCCATCACACTACAGCCGTTCTTCACTCCGACAAGACATTCTCCCATCACACTACAGCCCCTCTTCACTCCGACAAGACATTCTCCCATCACACTACAGCGTTCTTCACTCCAACAAGACATTCTCCCATCACACTACAGCCCCTCTTCTCTCCGACAAGACATTCTCCCATCACACTACAGCCCCTCTTCACTCCAACAAGACATTCTCCCATCACACTACAGCGTTCTTCACTCCGACAAGACATTCTCCCATCACACTACAGCCCCTCTTCACTCCGACAAGACATTCTCCCATCACACTACAGCCGTTCTTCACTCCAACAAGACATTCTCCCATCACACTACAGCCGTTCTTCTCTCCGACAAGACATTCTCCCATCACACTACAGCCGTTCTTCACTCCGACAAGACATTCTCCCATCACACTACAGCCCCTCTTCACTCCGACAAGACATTCTCCCATCACACTACAGTCCCTCATCACTCCGACAAGACATTCTCCCATCACACTACAGCCCCTCTTCACTCCGACAAGACATTCTCCCATCACACTACAGCCCCTCTTCTCTCCGACAAGACATTCTCCCATCACACTACAGCCCCTCTTCACTCCAACAAGACATTCTCCCATCACACTACAGCGTTCTTCACTCCGACAAGACATTCTCCCATCACACTACAGCCCCTCTTCACTCTGACAAGACATTCTCCCATCACACTACAGCCCCTCTTCACTCCAACAAGACATTCTCCCATCACACTACAGCCGTTCTTCTCTCCGACAAGACATTCTCCCATCACACTACAGCCCCTCTTCTCTCCAACAAGACATTCTCCCATCACACTACAGCCCCTCTTCTCTCCAACAAGACATTCTCCCATCACACTACAGCCCCTCTTCACTCTGACAAGACATTCTCCCATCACACTACAGTCGTTCTTCACTCCGACAAGACATTCTCCCATCACACTACAGTCGTTCTTCACTCCGACAAGACATTCTCCCATCACACTACAGCCCCTCTTCACTCTGACAAGACATTCTCCCATCACACTACAGCCCCTCTTCACTCCAACAAGACATTCTCCCATCACACTACAGCCGTTCTTCTCTCCGACAAGACATTCTCCCATCACACTACAGCCCCTCTTCTCTCCAACAAGACATTCTCCCATCACACTACAGCCCCTCTTCTCTCCAACAAGACATTCTCCCATCACACTACAGCCCCTCTTCACTCTGACAAGACATTCTCCCATCACACTACAGTCGTTCTTCACTCCGACAAGACATTCTCCCATCACACTACAGTCGTTCTTCACTCCGACAAGACATTCTCCCATCACACTACAGCCCCTCTTCACTCTGACAAGACATTCTCCCATCACACTACAGTCGTTCTTCACTCCGACAAGACATTCTCCCATCACACTACAGCCGTTCACTCCGACAAGACATTCTCCCATCACACTATAGCGTTCTTCACTCCAACAAGACATTCTCCCATCACACTACAGCCCCTCTTCACTCCAACAAGACATTCTCCCATCACACTACAGCCCCTCTTCACTCCAACAAGACATTCTCCCATCACACTACAGCCCCTCTTCACTCCAACAAGACATTCTCCCATCACACTACAGCCCCTCTTCTCTCCAACAAGACATTCTCCCATCACACTACAGCCCCTCTTCACTCCAACAAGACATTCTCCCATCACACTACAGCCGTTCTTCACTCCAACAAGACATTCTCCCATCACACTACAGTCGTTCTTCACTCTGACAAGACATTCTCCCATCACACTACAGACGTTCTTCACTCCGACAAAATAATAATCAAATCGGTAGCTGTCAGTGCCTGTGGCGGCCAAAATGTGAACATTATTGATCTGGGAGGATATTGACCATTCGCCAGACGCAGCTTGCTACTTCATAAGCTATAGTAGTAGTGTGCTGTGGAGAAATAACACCTGCCCCTCTGATTAAACAAGGGCCTCCCCAGTGATTTGGATAGGTAAGTCAGAAGGGAAAGGGTGAAATCTACTGTTGAGTGTAAGTTGATTAAAATGTGCACACAGTATGGCAGTAACTTCCATCAGCAATAACGACGATACAGTAAAATGAATGGTGGAATAAATAAGATACATGTGTTTGATCACGTGAGTCACTAAACATGTGAAAACATGACGTCTAATTGAATGATTCAGTCATCGGCGGAAGAAATGTTGCAAAATAAATGCATTATATTCCAAAATATCAAAATATTACGTGGTATTGATCAAAGTACATATATCGTATGAAAACCATTTATTTATTTATTCTTTATCTACAGTACATGACGGTAACACAAAGCATCAAAGCTCTTTCAAAACACAATTTAATTGTCCAGTAAAAAAACTAACATATTTGGCGAAACCTCCAGTATATTTCATTACAAACAGCAATGACCGAGTGAAACCGGCAGCCTCCCATTGGATCGGCAGTACAACCACACTGAAAGGGTGTGAAAGAAAGACAAGGGGAAGAAAAAAAGCCTGTTAGAGCTGACCTGCCGCTGACGGCCTTCTGTCTGATATTATTATTATGTTTAGGTTCCTGATCTCAGTGTTCAGTGTTAATACGTAGGCCAGGCCGGATTAAAGAGGTTTACAAACTACTGCTCTCTGATGTCTACCAGAGACGGGACTTTGTCCCATAAATTTAAAATAACACGGCCCAGCCAGCTTTGGATAAGAGTCTCTTCAGCGCCCCAGTCCATTTTCAGGGAAGGGAAAATAAAGAGGTACATTTCACAGGCAGTATGCCCAGGAGAGGGGGATGGAGGGCGGGGGGGCTATACCCACTCCACCCTGCGTTTTGTAACAGCAGTAGGGAGTGAGTGTACTGGTGGTCCTGGACTGGTCTTGTCTGGGGTCCAGTCAGGGCCCTGTTTTGGCCTGTGTATGTGTGGAGTGGTAATGGCTGCCAGTCCAGGGCAGTTTGTCATTCAAATTGTATGAAATTATACCGTGAGGTGAGAGCTCTTAAAAAATCTACTGCCCTCCAGCTACACATTGCAGACTTCCAAAAGCACCAGTTGATTATATATCCCTCTCTCTCCTTCTCTCTCTCTCTCCCTCCCTCTCTCCTTCTCTCCCCCCCTCTCCCTCCCTCTCCCTCTCCCCCCCCCCCTCTCTCTCTCTCTCTCTCTCGTTCTCTCCCCCTCTCTCCCCCTCCCCTTCTCTCCCTCCCTCTCCCATTTTCTCTCCACCTCCCCCTCTCCCTCTCTCCCCCTCCTTCTCTCTCTCTCTCCCCCTCCCTCTCCCTCCCTCACTCTCTCCCCTCCCCTCCCTCTCCTAAGATGGCTACACTTGCCCCTCTAACCATTATTGAGTCAACAAACCAGTCGACAGTCAGTCCTTTTGGAAGACGTCCCAGTGGTTTCCCAAGCTGAAGCCAGCAGGGCCTGGTACACACGCAGACACACACACACACACACACGCGTACAAACACCAACCAGCCCGCCCCAAGGACACTCATGCGGTTTCACAGCTAGTTGTCCACAGAAAGGAGCCATTTAGGTTCTAACAGTTCATTATAACATCAGCTCCAGAAACAGGAAAAATACTGACAAAATATTAATAACACTTAATCATTTCCTTTAACCCAAATGATTTCTTTATGGGTCTGTGGAAACAGTAACCAAAGTAATGAATCAGGTTAGGCACTGGCTGAGTGTCAGTACAGGCATCATCAGAGCGTGCACACACCCACAGAAATATGAAAGACGCCCAACCAGCTTTGGTTCGTTTCGTGACTCTCAAACCTGAAATATGAGTGCATCCTCTTTAAAAAGTGTGCTGCATATTAATAATGTGACTATAAAGAGTAATGTTAGGTTTCTTTTAGTCCTCTCAAATATATCACAGTTTCATATTTCAGGGTCAATTCTTTGCCTTGGCTTGTTTAGTTTTTTACAGTAAACTGTCCATTCTCAGGCGCGCCATTAGAAAGAGATGTGTGTTTTGTTTAAAGGGGAAGAAAAATGTATTTTGAAATCAAGCCTTAGTTGTAATGGTAGATCTAGCCACAGAGACAGACAAGGAAAATACTTGTTATTCATCTGAGGAGGTTGTGGTTGAGTAACGGTTAACGAAAAGCAAAATGTACTTCGTGTGTGTGGTCCAAAGTCTCACATTTTAAAACGTCTTTCAAGATCCTTATAAATTGCTCTGGTTCGTCCATTAAAGCAAAATGTCATGTCCGCCCAGGTAAAGGCGTACGCCGAATAGACTTAACAATAACAGTACAGTTGTGTAACCGATTTTTAAATACAGTTAAAGTCATATGCGTTTGGCGTAGACTGTTCAGAGCCACCGGCAGACAGGAAAGCAACAGCACGGCAGTCGTGGAAAAGGAATTAGGTCAAGAGAACGGAGAGAAAGAAGAAAAAAAGGAGAAATGTGCATTTTAATGCCTCCTGTCACCACGTGATGTCCTCAGTAGGACAAAACGCTGACCCAGTAGAAACAGGAGACGACTTTTAGAAAATCCCCCCTCGCTGAAACAACCAGACAACCCTGGGACATATCCCTGGGTTATTCCAACTGAAACACGTATAAATCTGTTGGGTTCCCGTCCAAGTCCCCGGCTCTGAACCCTTCCCAGACCACGGCTCCCCAGGGCCAGGGGCCAGCGAGTACAGTACATTGTAACACACACCAGGGACAGCAGACAGGTCTAGGCCCTCGTCTAAATTAGCCAGGGCTAGTCTAAATTAGCCAGGGCTAGTCTAAATTAGCCAGGGCTAGTCTAAATTAGCCAGGGCTAGTCTAAATTAGCCAGGGCTAGTCTAAATTAGCCAGGGCTAGTCTAAATTTGCCTGGGCTAGTCTAAATTAGTCTGGGCTAGTCTAAATTAGCCAGGGCTAGTCTAAATTAGCCAGGGCTAGTCTAAATTAGCCAGGGCTAGTCTAAACTTGTAAACGCTATGGTTGTAAAAGGATAACAAAGGCTGTCCAAGCTGCTAGGCTAGGTGTCAGAGCTCGGCTGTGCTATCGTGTTACCGCTTTGCAGAGCTACATTAACAACATGGAATTCACTTTGCTACATTAAAGGGGAACAGCAGCACATTTGAGAAATTTGTTAAAGTACCTAAACCTCTGACTCAGTGTTGGAGTGTCTGTCACAGTGCTCACCTCTTTCACTCAGGGAGAACGGAGGTCAAGCTACGTCACAGTCTCGTTACAAGGGAATTCTCCATGTGTAATGTAATGTAACCTCCATGTGTAATGTAACCTCCATGAGTAATGTAACCTCCATGAGTAATGTAACTTCCATGAGTAATGTAACCCCCATGAGTAATGTAACCTCCATGTGTAATGTAATGTTATCTCCATGAGTAATGTAATGTAACCTCCATGAGTAATGTAACCTCCATGTGTAATGTAACCTCCATGTGTAATGTAACCCCCATGAGTAATGTAACCTCCATGAGTAATGTAATGTTATCTCCATGAGTAATGTAATGTAACCTCCATGAGTAATGTAACCTCCATGTGTAATGTAACCTCCATGTGTAATGCAACCTCCATGAGTAATGTAACCTCCATGAGTAATGTAACCTCCATGAGTAATGTAATGTAACCTCCATGAGTAATGTAACCTCCATG
Organism: Oncorhynchus mykiss; assembly: GCF_013265735.2. Classification (NCBI taxonomy): domain Eukaryota; kingdom Metazoa; phylum Chordata; class Actinopteri; order Salmoniformes; family Salmonidae; genus Oncorhynchus; species Oncorhynchus mykiss. Next base: position 6,310,570 of record NC_048583.1, on the reverse strand, counting down.
TGTAATGTAACCTCCATGTGTAATGTAATGCAACCTCCATGTGTAATGTAATGTAACCTCCATGTGTAATGTAATGTAACCTCCATGTGTAATGGAATGTAACCTCCATGAGTAATGTAACCTCCATGTGGAATGTAACCTCCATGAGTAATGTAACCTCCATGTGTAATGTAACCTCCATGTGTAATGTAATGTAACCTCCATGTGTAATGGAATGTAACCTCCATGAGTAATGTAACCTCCATGTGTAATGGAATGTAACCTCCATGAGTAATGTAATGTAACCTCCATGTGTAATGGAATGTAACCTCCATGTGTAATGGAATGTAACCTCCATGAGTAATGTAATGTAACCTCCATGTGTAATGGAATGTAACCTCCATGAGTAATGTAACCTCCATGTGTAATGGAATGTAACATCCATGAGTAATGTAACCTCCATGTGTAATGGAATGTAACCTCCATGAGTAATGTAATGTAACCTCCATGTGTAATGGAATGTAACCTCCATGAGTAATGGAATGTAACCTCCATGAGTAATGGAATGTAACCTCCATGTGTAATGTAACCTCCATGTGTAATGTAATGTAACCTCCATGTGTAATGTAACCTCCATGTGTAATGTAACCTCCATGTGTAATGGAATGTAACCTCCATTAGTAATGTAACCTCCATGTGTAATGGAATGTAACCTCCATGAGTAATGTAATGTAACCTCCATGTGTAATGTAACCTCCATGTGTAATGGAATGTAACCTCCATGTGTAATGGAATGTAACCTCCATGTGTAATGTAACCTCCATGTGTAATGGAATGTAACCTCCATGTGTAATGGAATGTAACCTCCATGAGTAATGTAACCTCCATGTGTAATGTATCCTCCATGTGTAATGTAATCTCCATGAGTAATGTAACCCCCATGAGTAATGCAACCTCCATGAGTAATGTACCTCCATGAGTAATGTGACCTCCATGTGTAATGTACCTCCATGAGTAATGTAACCTCCATGATTAATGTAATGTAACCTCCATTTGCAATGTAATGTAACCTCCCTGTGTAATGTAACCTCCATGTGTAATGTAACCTCCATGAGTAATGTAATCTCCATGAGTAATGTAATGTAACCTCCATTTGTAATGTAATGTAACCTCCATGTGTAATGTAACCTCCATGTGTAATGTAATGTAACCTCCATGTGTAATGTAACCTCCATGTGTAATGGAATGTAACCTCCATGTGTAATGGAATGTAACCTCCATGAGTAATGTAACCTCCATGTGTAATGTAACCTCCATGTGTAATGTAATCTCCATGAGTAATGTAACCCCCATGAGTAATGCAACCTCCATGAGTAATGTACCTCCATGAGTAATGTAACCTCCATGTGTAATGTACCTCCATGAGTAATGTAACCTCCATGATTAATGTAATGTAACCTCCATTTGCAATGTAATGTAACCTCCATGTGTAATGTAACCTCCATGTGTAATGTAACCTCCATGAGTAATGTAATCTCCATGAGTAATGTAATGTAACCTCCATTTGTAATGTAATGTAACCTCCATTTGTAATGTAACGTAACCTCCATGTGTAATGTAACCTCCATGTGTAATGTAATGTAACCTCCATGTGTAATGTAACCTCCATGTGTAATGTAACCTCCATGTGTAATGTAACCTCCATGAGTAATGTAACCTCCATGAGTAATGTAACCCCCATGAGTAATGCAACCTCCATGAGTAATGTAACCTCCATGAGTAATGTAACTTCCATGAGTAATGTAATGTAATCTCCATGTGTAATGGAATGTACCTCCATGTGTAATGTAATGTAACCTCCATGAGTAATGTAATCTCCATGTGTAATGTAATGTAACCTCCATGTGTAATGTAACCTCCATGTGTAATGTAACCTCCATGTGTAATGTAACCTCCATGAGTAATGTAACCCCCATGAGTAATGCAACCCCCATGAGTAATGCAACCTCCATGAGTAATGTAACCTCCATGAGTAATGTAATGTAGCCTCCATGAGTAATGTAACCTCCATGTGTAATGTAACCTCCATGAGTAATGTAACCTCCATGAGTAATGTAATGTAACCTCAATGTGTAATGTAATGTAACCTCCATGAGTAATGTAATGTAACCTCCATGAGTAATGTAACCTCCATGTGTAATGTAACCTCCATGTGTAATGTAACCTCCATGTGTAATGTAATGTAACCTCCATGTGTAATGTAATGTAACCTCCATGAGTAATGTAATGTAACCTCCATGAGTAATGTAACCTCCACGTGTAATGTAACCTCCATGTGTAATGTAGCCTCCATGTGTAATGTAATGTAACCTCCATGTGTAATGTAATGTAACCTCCATGAGTAATGTAATGTCACCTCCATTTGTAATGTAATGTAACCTCCATGAGTAATGTAACCCCCATGAGTAATGTAACCCCCATGAGTAATGCAACCTCCATGAGTAATGCAACCTCCATGAGTAATGCAACCTCCATGAGTAATGTAACCTCCATGAGTAATGTAACCTCCATGAGTAATGTAATGTAATCTCCATGTGTAATGGAATGTACCTCCATGTGTAATGTAATGTAACCTCCATGTGTAATGTAATGTAACCTCCATGAGTAATGTAATCTCCATGTGTAATGTAATGTAACCTCCATGTGTAATGTAACCTCCATGAGTAATGTAACCTCCATGAGTAATGTAACCTCCATGAGTAATGTAATGTAACCTCCATGAGTAATGTAACCTCCATGTGTAATGTAACCTCCATGAGCAATGTAACCTCCATGAGTAATGTAACCTCCATGTGTAATGTAATGTAACCTCCATGAGTAATGTAATGTAACCTCCATGAGTAATGTAACCTCCATGTGTAATGTAACCTTCATGTGTAATGTAATGTAACCTCCATGTGTAATGTAATGTAACCTCCATGAGTAATGTAATGTAATCTCCATGAGTAATGTGACCTCCATGAGTAATGTAATCTCCATGAGTAATGTAACCTCCATGAGTAATGTAACCTCCATGAGTAATGTAACCTCCATGAGTAATGTAACCTCCATGAGTAATGTAACCTCCATGAGTAATGTACCTCCATGTGTAATGTAATGTAATCTCCATGTGTAATGTAATGTAACCTCCATGAGTAATGTACCTCCATTTGTAATGTAATGTAACCTCCATGAGTAATGCAACCTCCATGAGTAATGTACCTCCATGTGTAATGTAATGTAATCTCCATGTGTAATGTAACCTCCATGAGTAATGTAATCTCCATGTGTAATGTAACCTCCATGTGTAATGTAACCTCCATGTGTAATGTAATCTCCATGAGTAATGTAACCTCCATGTGTAATGTAATGTAACCTCCATGAGTAATGTAATGTAACCTCCATGAGTAATGTAATCTCCATGTGTAATGTAACCTCCATGGGTAATGTAACCTCCATGTGTAATGTAACCTCCATGAGTAATGTAATGTAACCTCCATGTGTAATGTAATGTAACCTCCATGAGTAATGTAATGTAACCTCCATGAGTAATGTAACCTCCATGAGTAATGTAATGTAACCTCCATGAGTAATGTAACTCCATGAGTAATGTAACCTCCATGTGTAATGTAAACTCCATGAGTAATGTAACCTCCATGAGTAAGGTTGCTACGCTTCACCAAAAACATAGAGGTGTGTATGGGGCCATGTGTATGGGGCAGCAGGTAGCCTAGTGTTGGACTTGTAACCGAACGGTTGCAAGATCGAATCCCTGAGCTGACAAGGTCAAAATCTGTTGTTCTGCCCGGGGGACAGCGTGGGGACAGGTCTGACCCTGCCTGCAACTGGGTAACCTCCATGAAAAATGGAGAGGAGGAGAGGTAATGAGTCTTTTACCTACTCTGAAAGCTGGGGTAATTTGTAGAAAGGTGAACTGTAGAGGACTAAGATTACTGTGTGATCTTGTTTCAAACACTAGTTAATAACTAGACGACCGTGCCACAGTCAGAGAATCGCTCTGCTATTGACCTCCACTCACACACTGCATTCCAAACCACACCATGATTTGTTTTTCATTTACTTTCTCTTCACACGGCTTACATTGCCTCTCAATTTTTCATCTCATTATTCTGTGTGTGCTAGTGTCTGTGTGTGTGTGTGTAAATGAACGTGTGTGTGTGTGGACTTGCTGGTTTTGTTTGTTTTTTTGTCAGTGAATCGCACGCCGGCGAGCTCAGCAGTAACCATCCGTTTTGTATAAACAGGCAAGAAACACCCGGGTCTGAGGGAAGACGAGAGAGAGAGAGAGAAGGAAGGAGGTAGGAGAAGAGAGAGGGGAGGACAGGAGTTCTCCTGAAGCTCCTGCCAGGAATGGGGGTCATGGCGACAGGGAACACGGCCTCTGTTTCCCACCCGGAGCTTGTCGACAGGAATTTAATGTCGGCTCTAAAGTCTGAACTGGCTCAACGGGGGGGGGGGGGGGGTAGCCACCGTGGGAGGAAATACTTTCCCTCCATGTCAAAGCCCGGCCTGTTTGCAACTGCTCTCACCACGCCACCTAAGGGACATATTAACATCTTCTGTTCAACTCCAGTCCTCCACAATCCCCCACACCCTCTCACCCCCTCTCCTTTCCTCTCACCCAGTCCGCCTCCTGAGCTCACTCTGCCTCTTTGTTGTCTAGCGTCCCCGGCCGCCCCAGTTGCAGGCAGGGTCAGACCTGTCCCCACGCTGTTGCCACTTTGGTCCCAAGCCCAGTAAAAAAAAATCCCTTCCCCTCCTGATTAAATCAAGCTGGACATTTCTGTGGAGGTGGGCGGGGGAGGAAGGAGGGAGGGAAGGAAGGAGGGAGGGAAGGGACTCGCTGCCAAACGTTGAAGCAGCGACACACTGTTCCAGTCAAGTCACACAAACTTATGTTCCCCCTGCCTCCCTCCTCTCCACTCCTAGAAAAAAAAATACAAAATTGGAAGAAACTAAATATCTGTGGAGCTGTGAGGAAGGGAAGGTGGAAGGGAGCAGAGAGGAAGGAGGCACAGTGGTGGAGAAAAACACACAAATCTAAATTAGGCCTAAGGACATGCTGAGAGGATTCTGGCCCTGTTAACACGTTCATGGTCACATAACACCGCCGTGGCGATGCAGGGGTCAGGGAACGCCATCCGCCAGCTGACTACAGGTAGCCACGGTGTTTGGCCACGCTAACAAATCTGTTTTACTGACAAATGTATGCACCCAGCCCAGAGAAATGAACCAGAGAAATAAATTAACATTATGGGTTAAAGATGTACTATCCAGAAATCGCTTCGCCATTTCATGATTGCTAAAATGTATATATTTCGCCTAATTTAATTTGATGTGATAAAACAAGTAAGTATAGTTTAGAGAATCATTGTACCATCTAAACCGCAGTGAAATATATTTTCTATAACCAAAAATATTGTATTTCCAGATGTTTGAAGCTGTAATGTAGAAAACCAAAAGTAAAAGACACAAAACGAAACTTAAAACTGAGAAGATCTATAACGCGCATTTCTATGTGAATTTTGTCAGGTCACCCAAAAAGTGACATATTGCAGCTACAAGCTACATTGACAACCCCATCGTAGGAGTGGAAGTGTACTTATCTTAGAAGTGGAAGTGTACTTATCTTATCAGCACACTATACTTGTGATGAATATAAACTACTATACAGATGGTTTTTAAAAACCTAAATCCCGAAATACCATCCATGGATGCAATATGAAAAATCAAGCAAAACAACCCATCCAGTCTATCTCCTGCGTCAGGGTTCCCCACTCCTAACAGATCAGCACAATGCTTCGAGGGTAGTGATGATTCAGAGAGGGAGAGATCAGGGCTGTGGCGGTGGGAGCCACATGCAGCAGCAGCGGCGGTGGTTAGTTTGCGGGGACGTTTAGGAAACAGCAACGTACTGTACGTACGTACCGACCGAGGCCTGCGCTCCATTTGGAGCCAGAGTCCCACGATGATGACATCATGTGAGCATCCCAAATGGTACCCTATTCCCTACACAGGGCCACTACTTTTAACCAGGTCCCATAAAGCTCTGGTCAAAAGTAGTGGACTACATAGGGAATAGGGTGCAATTTGAGCTGCACCCCGTGACACAGTGAGTAGGAGGCGGTAGAGGAGAAGAGCAGAACAACATGAATTCCTCCCCGTCAACCTCACAGCTCTGCAGTTATTAGTACAGATTCCATTGATCTTCCTAACCCACTAACTGACAGAGACACACAGCCATGTTCAGGAAGAAACCACTGAATAATAGCATTAACACACACGAGCGCCTAGGAACGTACACGAAAAACACATACGTACGTGCACACACAAACACACTGGACATGCACACACACACACACACACACTTAGGCATACATCCAACATGTAAAGCTAATACAAACTAACAAAAGCTCTTCCAAACAAACATACTGTACACACACATACTGTACAGTTCAAACAAGCAAACAGCAAACTATTTCCCCTTCTTAGTGCCGGTGACAGACAGTACTTGACCTGTCCATGTAAGTGCCTGTGAGTGTGTGAGAAAGTAGGAGGAGATACGATGAAACAACTAAATAGACCCCATTGTCTGGCCCCTTACTCAGGAGGCCTTCAAATCATCCACCTCTTCACACAACCCATGATGTTTAAATTAAAGAGGGCCGGGGTTGGAGAGGAGGGGTTTTCCTGAACATAGTTGAAAATTATTTTCTCTGGACAGTTTTAAGAGTCTACATCCTGTGTTGGAGTTCTCTAATCATCACCAGCGCAATTTACAATCAGAACACACAGCAAGACAGCCGGTCCAGACCAGCTCATCTGTTGACATTGGCCCTGGTCCTCCTCCGTCTCGCTGTGCTGGGGCTATGCTGCAGCTGCCATTTGAGTGGGGGACACGGCACCGGGCCCTGACAAGGGTGGGGCCCCACCTCTAAGGGCACCAAAGTAACCGCACACACACACACACACACGCAGAAGGATATGTGCGGACACACATGGAAATGCACTTGTGCACACATAAGCCCAATGCATGATTGCTGACTTTATAAACACACACATGCAATGCACACTAATACGGCAAAGGCACACAATATCTCATACATAACTGCATAGACACTCAGTGTTACCACAAGAACACAAACACACAAGACCTGCTTCTTCTCAGCATCTGTGCTGTTTTAGTGTGGCCCTAGTTCAGATACTGTGTATGTGTGTGTATGTCAGGATGCTCTCCCACCCACAGTTCCCAGCTGGCCACCATCCCAGTGCTGCTGCTGCGCCGCAGGGCTGAACAGAGCTCACTGTGTGTGTGTGTGTGTGTGTGCTCCCTCACAGCCCCAGACTGTCCTGACCAATGTGCTTCTGATTAGGTGGCTTAATTACAGCTGTAAAAACAATGTTGAGATAAGCCTCAAAATTGCACAGTGTGTCAGATACTATTAGCCAACCTTGGACGGCAGCCATTGTTATCCAACTCTTCCAACGAACAACCCCCCCCACCCCACCCAGAGAGGGAGGGAGGGAGGTCTCCGTGTGTCTTAGTCTCCGCTACAGACAGGAAAGGCAGAGAGGAAACCTGGTGGAATGTTCACACGTCGAAGACGAGGGTGAGAAGAAGAGAAAAAACGTCCCCTCTTCAGCCGGAGCAGGTGTGATTTACACTTCATTAGGATAAACGGCTCTTTAAACCTGGGCTGTTGTCTTTTTGGGGGAGTGGAACGGCCAGCGCCGGCTCCATGGGTAAGCCGATATTCTATTAGCAAACAGACTGGGAGAGAAGAGGAAAGGTTTCCAGGTCTGGGAGCCTGGAAGGTCAGCCTGTGTGGGTGGTGACATCAGACAGTGTTCAGGTCTTTGTGAGTCAGTGACAGTGACTAAAGTACAGGAGGAAAAGGTGTGCCAGAGGCCTCTTCATGGAGACCATGTTCAGAAAGAAATTACAAGTAGTAGAGAAAACCTCTTGCACACAAATCCTGGGTGGTCCCTAAAACTGTCGGACCCGTCCAAGAAAGAGCCAGTCCTTTTTCTTCCCCCCCTGTATCCCTGAGGTTCCTTCAGCCCCAGTGTTTTGGGGGAACCAGGTGTCACGGGTGAACGGGGACATTCATCAAGCTCACTTACAGCTCATCAGCTCGGCTCAGACGACCGACGGGGCCCGCTGGAGAAAGAGAGAGACAAACAGAGAGGGCGGGTTTCAATTTTGAATAAGCGGAGCTGGGACTGGGACGCGTACGGGCATGTTTCCAAACCTCGGCCGGGCCTACACGGTGGCCTCCACAGACACGGCACTATGCCTCTCCACAAGGCTCACATGGCTGTCACAGTCCCACGCAAAGAGAGAGAGGGGGAGGGAGAGAGAGAGTGTGAGAGAGCGAAAGGAAGCGCGAGGGAGAACATGGGACCAAGAGAGAGAGAGTGGGACAGAGAGCAAGTTGCCAAGGCCTATATTGATTACTGAGGTCTAGGCCGAGTTGGTCTCACTCTCTCTACTTCCCTTCCTCCTGAAAGCCCCTTTGCCGTGCGTCGCTATAGGTGGAGGCTATCTGCCATCGTTTGAATAATTGATGGCTGATTCAAGGCAATCAGGTCCTCACAAGACAATACACCCCTCCCCTGGGGTAGAGAGAGGAGGGAGAAATGGGCCTCTGTGTGTCCCGGGCACTGTGTTAAAGCTAAAAGCTTTTAGGAAGCTCAGAGAAGTCCAGCAGCAGCTCTGGTGGAAGGGGAGGGCTCCCCTCTCGTTGCATAACGGGCCGGTCAGAGTGGCATTCCCATAAAGACAGAGGCAGAGAGAAAGAGAGAGGTGTGCACGGCATTCGAAGTGTTTCAGAGAAAGACAGAGAGAGTGTGTGTGTGTGCATGTGTGCCTGTCTGTGTGAATTTGTGTGTGTGTGTGTGTGTGTGTGCTCGCGCTCTGGTATGCGAGACCCCTTCCACCAAACAGGAAACCTGTACAGTTAATAGCGCCACAACCCTTTTCCTCTTGTACAGTACAGGGTGACGGCGGACAGAAGAAAAGGGAATCTAAGCCAATCTGATCCCAAATCAGTCTATGTACACACAGAGGCTGCATTTCGACAGGCAGCACCTATTCTGATCTTTTTTTTCCCTTTCACTAATCAGAAAAGATCTGATGTGAAAATATCTGATGTGATTGGTCAAAAGACCAATTAGTGGGAAAAAAAAGATCAGAATTGGGCTGCCTGTGTAAACGCAGCCAGAGAGAAACGGATCTAATTTCCACTGGGTAAAACACAAGGCAGCAACAGCAGTGTGAGGCCAGCCAGCCACATATGGAAATAATACTAGCCATCACCTCATTACTAATGGTCATGCTTTGCTATCTGAGAGGTTGTACTGAAGCACAAGGCAATAGAATAACACAGGAATTAGACACTTCTGGGTAGGAGGCCAATCTCGCTCTCAAGTTAAATAGATAATTAACAAACGTGAAATAAACAATGAGAAATGAACAGTCAACATTACAGTCAAAAGAATAGAGACATTTCAAACATCATATTGAGTATAGTGCTGTAACAGTGTCTCCCTGGTCCTCATCTCTACATCTCATTAGTGTTTCAGTTACTGGATGTTGTTGCTCTAGGAGAATAAGAATGGCCGGGTCATCAGGTTGGGTTGGGAGCGTCGCTGTCTCTTGATGTGGGAGTTTCACTGGGGTTTACTACTGCTGTCCTGTTATCACTTCCTTTAGTGGGCGAGAGTGTTGGCTGATCTCTAAGGACCACCAACATGGTGTCTTTGTCTGGGAAAAACAGGCTGTTACTGACTGACTGCATATAGGGCTATGTATCTCTCTAGACTACAGAGAGCACACAAAGCTTTACCCACACACCACACGCACACCCACCCAGTTAGAGAGCCATCTCTATGTTTGCTTTGCATGGTCCCGTGCCTGTCAGTCCACCCAGGTCCTCTCAGACTGACCTCATCATCACACACACTGAGGAACCTACAAACAATTCAGAAGTTCGACACAGGCCTAGATCTACTGTATCTACAGGGGTGTTCAATGGCAAAGACAGAATGAAGGTTCATTCTGGGGGGGAACACAGCTTTGTCATTGTAACTTAAGCTTTTCTCAAATGAACAAAAAAACACACAAAAGACAAGTCACAACACATCCCAATCCATTTGTAAACGGTAAAAGACCTCTCAGTAATTGAATTAGATTCAAAGTGTATTGAGCTAATTTCAATATCAAAAGACATGTGTTTGTTAATTTGCATTATACCGGGGGGGGGGGGGCAGTCCCCATCGGGCTCAATCAAAATATTGACACAATGTAGAAAAAATATCATATAATTTATAAATGTTTAAATATTATATCATACATACTACCTAGATGAAAAGGAGTCAGTCCAATTAGATGCTTTAAAAAAAAGCATTCGTACTTTAATTGTCACGTCATTATTTTGTGACAAAGCTGTACTGATTTAATATCTAGTGATGTAACCGACAAGGAACTTTTCCTTTTCTACTGGAGCATTCTAAAAACTGTTGAAATAAAAATGAAACGACCTGAGAGTCATAATGAAATATGCTAAAATTGTCAACACCACCAACCTAAGATGGCAAAATTGCTTATTTTAACTTTCAGCAACATCAACCGGTTTTCCTTTGTTCTGATGTAGTATGGAGGAAGCTATCTTGCATATTCATGGCCTGCCTGTTTTGAGGGCTTGTCACTGTGATTGCCGTCTCCGATCCTGCCTGCCTAGCGCTCAGGACGCCGTCAGCACCGCGGCGAAACGCTCTCTGCCTCACACTTAACACAACCCAACTGACATAACGGAGCGCTTGAACTGACGGCAGATGGAGTCGGCCCCGCCGCTCCCGGTGAATCAACGGGACATGATAAACCACTGACTCAGAGGTCACCATCACCTTCTGGGAGAGCCTCTGTCGCTGGGTGGGAGCAACAAACACACACAAGCACAAGGAAATGTACGCACACACACACAGACCGGCGTACACATCTTCTCACTTCCTGACTTTGGCTGGGTTAAATACATCAAACCCCCACAGCCTGGCGTGTGACCTGCCTCCCACCTCAGCAGTAAAAGGGAAGAGACAGCCGGGGCGGTGGGAGCCCTATAGCTTCTCAGACAGAGAGCAAGTATGGATTTAGGACTTAAACTTGGGTAGTTATAAGGTCGATATAATATTGAAATGCATGGGAATAATTCCCTTTTGCTGTGGACAGGTAGCTGGGTCAGTCTGAAGGATTAATAAAACAGCTAGCAGTATTTTGCTGTGATGAAAGTTCTCATTGAGCCTGTATCCCCCTGTAGCTCAGTGAAACAGAACAGGAGCTCAGTGATTGATTCATCAGCAAGGCCAATACGTACAGGAAGGTCGTGACCTCAACATGCATACAGTACAGTGGTGGGTTTAGACACTGCGAGGGCCGTTGTAAAGGTGTGTGTGTGTGTGCGCATTCACTGCCTTCAGAAACTATTCCCGCCCCTTGACTTTTTCCCCCCAAAAAATGTTACAGCCTGAATTTAATATGTATTAAATGTAAATGTTGTGTCACTGGCCTACACACAATACCCCAAAATGGGAAAAAAAGTGGAATAAAAAAAATATAGAAATAAATTGAATCCAAAATGAAATACTGAAATGTCTTGAGTCAATAAGTATTCAACCCCTTTGTGACGGCAAGCCTAAATAAGTTCAGGAGTAAAAATGTGCTTAACAAGTCGCATGGACTCATTAAATTGCATGGATTTTTTTAATGACTACCTCATCTCTGTACACCACACATAGAATTATCTGTAAGGTCCCTCAGTCGAGCAGTGAATTTCATACACAGATTCAACCACAAAGACCAGAGAGGTTTTCCAAAGCCTCACAAAGAAGGGCACCTATTGGTAGTTGGGTAAAAATAAAATAAAAACTAACATTAAATATCCCTTTGAGCATGGTAAGGTTATTAATGACACAATACATCCAGTCACTACAGAGATACAGGAGCGACAGGTAGCCTAGTGGTCAGAGAGTTGGGCCAGTAACCCAAAGTTAGCTAGATGGAATCCCAGAGCTGACAAGGTAAAAATCTGTCGTTCTGCCCCTGAACAAGGCAGTTAACCCACTGTTCCTAGGCCGTCATTGTAAATAAGAATTTGTCCTTAACTGACTTGCCTAGTTAAATAAAGGGTAAATAAAAACAGGCATCCTTCAGTTGCCGGAGAGGAAGGAAACCGCTCAGGGATTTCACCATGAGGCCAATGGTAACTTTAAAACAGTTTAATGGCTGTGATAGGAGAAAACTGAGGATGGATCAACAACGTTGTACTTACTCCACAATACGAACCTAAATGACAGAGTGAAAAGAAGGAAGCCAGTACAGAATTAAAATATTCAAAAACATGTTTGCAACAAGGCCCTAAAGTAAAACTGCAAAAAAAGTGGGAAAGCACTTTGTATTCAGGACAAAAAGTTATGTTTGAGGCAAATCCAATACAACACATTACTGAGTACCACTCTCCATATGTCCAAGCACAGTGGTGGCTGCATCATGTTATGGTATGCTTATAATCGTTAATGACTGGGGAGTTTTTTAAGGTTAAAAAAAAGAAACGGAATGGAGGTAAGCACAGGCCAAATCCTAGAGGAAAGCCTGGTTCAGTCTGCTTTCCACCAGACTCTGGGAGATGAATTCACCTTTCAGCAGGACAATAACCTAAAACTCCAGGCCAAATCAACACCGGAGTAGCTTACAGCGAGGACAGTGAATGTTCCTGTGTGGCCGAGTTACCGTTTTGACTTAAATCTACTTGAAAACAGTTGTCTAGCAATGACCAACAACCAGAACAGAACTTGAAGAATTTTCAAAATAATATTGGGGAAATGTTGCACAATCCAGGTGTGTAAAGCTCTTAGAGGTTTACCCAGAAAGACACACAGCTGTAATCTCTGCCAAAGGTGCTTCTACAAACTATTGAATGTGAATACTTAAGTCAATGAGATATTTCCGTATTTAATTTTCAATAAATTAGCAACAATTTTAAAAACATGTTTTCCCCTTTGTCATTATGATGTATTGTGTGTAGATGGGTGAGATTTTGTTTTAAATCCATTTTGAATTGAGGCAGTGACAACAAAATATGGAATAAGTCAAGGGTCTGAATACTTTCTGGAGGCACTGTACACAGGCCAGCGCATCGCTCTGCTGCTCCAACCCTCTACAGTACCAACAACACAATACAAGCACGCTGGTGCCGATGTAGCTCACTATTCTGTGTGTGCATTCCCCGTGGAATCTCCTATGTCAGTACATTACCGTATAAGTGGCGGAACTGACTGTGGGGACTCTTTCATACACATACATACAGTACCAACACAATTGATCTTCTAGCAGCATGCTCTGAGAGAGGGGAGGCTTGCAGAGAGGAACGATCTATACATTTACAAGTAATAGATCACAGGCACTCATACGGAAATAATAACTCTGCATTGAAGGGGACAAAACACCTGTTTGATAAGGATGTGACATGGGGACAATATCTCCCCAGAACATTAGAATATAGTGTATCATATCAGCCATTGAACTGTAAAGATGTTTATAGTAAGTAATATATACTAATTTATGAACAGAGTACCATGTAACATTTTGATTCATTGTAGATTGGCCTTTTCTTTTGTATTTAGGCATGTATTTATTTTTCTTCGCGGACACATTATCCCCTTCTGGATGATCAAATGCTGAATATGTTGTGAAAACATTTGTACCTCAATCAAATGGTGTTTATGTCAATCTTGTGTTTGTGTTTGTAGCAGTAGTTGACTGTGGACACGTCAGTGGGAGGAGGTTGTCATCTACTATAAACATGAAGGTTTCAGGAAGCATGGGGACACAGAATGATAATGCTAGGGTCACTCTTCACATTCCCATTTTCTGTAAAAAAATAAATAAATAAACAGATATAGATGTATATTTTCAGCAGTACAGAGGCTGCATACTTCCTTGTTAGTAAAGGGAATTATTTAGAAATTGTTTTTTTTTCAACATTAAAAAAAGATATATATATATATTACTAATATTGGCTTTGCAGCTAATCGATTCTCCCCATGTATATTTCTGTTGTATAAGAGTGAGGGCATTAGTTACTTTAAAATAAACACTTTCTCTTAGATCTTGGTTGAGGCTGCTGTGCACTCAGACAGCAGTCAATGATATGTTTGAAATTAAAATAAATGGACTGAAGAGAGTTGATCTGTGTGTGTGTGTGTGTGTGTGTGTGTGTGTGTGTGTGTGTGTGGCATTGCGTTCATGCGCGCTTGTCTGTGTAGTGAAGTGAGTTGCTCTGTGAGAGACTAATGAGAGTGATCACAGATGCTGAGAGACCAAACAGTCTGAAACAGAGAGGAGCTTGTTCTCTCCCACTGAAATAGAGGAGCCTTTAAAGAATATTATCTTTAAAGAAAGGAAAAAACACAAAGGGTGACAGTTAAGAATAATGATGGAATTATATTTCCTTTAAATGTAGAAACACCCTAAACTACTAGTACTGCGACTAATTCACCATTCAGCTATGAATTGGTTGCATTATATTGAGACCACTGCACATTTTACTGAATGCTTATACTGTTTGTAATGTACAGTAACAACACTATGCATTGTGTTTGTGTGGTTTGGATCTCTACCCCATCTACAGTAAAAATGTTTGTAATGTACAGTAACAACACTATGCATTGTGTTTGTGTGGTTTGGATCTCTACCCCATCTACAGTAAAAATGTTTGTAATGTACAGTAACAACACTATGCATTGTGTTTGTGTGGTTTGGATCTCTACCCCATCTACAGTAAAAATGTTTGTAATGTACAGTAACAACACTATGCATTGTGTTTGTGTGGTTTGGATCTCTACCCCATCTACAGTAAAAATGTTTGTAATGTACAGTAACAACACTATGCATTGTGTTTGTGTGGTTTTGATCTCTACCCCATCTACAGTAAAAATGTTTGTAATGTACAGTAACAACACTATGCATTGTGTTTGTGTGGTTTTGATCAACCCCATCTACAGTAAAATGTTTGTAATGTACAGTAACACTATGCATTGTGTTTGTGTGGTTTTGATCAACCCCATCTACAGTAAAATGTTTGTAATGTACAGTAACAACACTATGCATTGTGTTTGTGTGGTTTGGATCTCTACCCCATCTACAGTAAAAATGTGTGATGGAGAAGACGAGGTCAAAGTGCATACAGGATGTTGTTAATGTACAGTAAAGACAATAATATGGATGTTCAGCAAGTACTGTAGATAAATGAGAGAGAGACAGAGAGAGAGAAAACTAGTTGGTCTATTTAAACTCTTCCCCCGCAGGGTAGAGTATTTACAAGGAAACGGTTATCATTTAGTCTCTGTTGCGGATCAAGATGTCAGGCTCCACAGAGAATCTTCCCAGTGCTGTGAGGGGCAAAAGTGCATTTTAAGAGCCTCAGGATCTGAAGGGGAAAAAATTATTTGCAAATGTCCAAATATCTCTAATTGACCTGGACTATGGCCTGTGTGCAGGAACTGTTTGAAATCGATAGCGAGTGCGTTAATGCGCTTTTTCCTGAAGAAAAAGTCCTGTTGCTGCTCAAAGGAAGAGGGTCATACAGCAAAAGCACAACAACATATCATTAAGTCACTGAGGACCTGATGATGAAGAAGCCTATAACTACCTCTCATAATGGAGGACTGGAGAAGTCTCAATATCTTGTGCTGAATGAATTGCGATTCCTTTTCCCCCACCAATCAGACAGGGAGTTACCTACTGCTACTCGAGTTGCCTATTCAGTGTTCAGTACTGTGTACATACTATACATGTCATTTATGATAGCGTACACAAACACATTAGTCCCCACTGAAATACCAGTAAGCTACCTCAGAGTCAGGTGTATTTCTTTCTTTGTGTGTTTAGTGAGATAAATCAATGTGCCGTATTGCAATGGATGATGGGATTCACAATTAGCCCCAGCACAGTGAATCCCTGAGTGTCTGTGGGTGGGTGGTGTGTGTGGATAATGACTTACAGTCAAGCTGACACTCCTTCACTCTTCCCCCTCTGGCCCTCCTGCCTGCGGGTCCCTCTCCTGTCCAGGTGCCTTGTGGGTAACGGCCAGCTAGGCGAGCTAGGCCAGGTGGGCGAGGAGAGCCCCTCCCTGGTGGCGCTGGGGCGTGACAGCTCGACGCGCTCTTTGACCTGCAAGGAAGGCAAAACAACATCAATGGTAATTCCCCTTCAAACACATTAACTGGGAAGAACCGAGTCCCACCGAGCCCCTCTGAGTGGACTCGCATTGATCGCCCAGACTCCAGAAATCTATGAATAAATTTAGCACTAATTGATTTTTTTTCTCAATTTTTTATTTTCTCAACAGAAAATAAATCTACTAATTCTCTGAATGGAAGCCATGAATGTCAAATATGGGAAAACTGCCTTTTCTTTACTTAAAATGAAGAGGGAAATACAATCTACGAGCAACAATAAATCCTACCAAATTCTGAATAGTAGTGGCCCAATGGCCAGTCCCCTAGACCGGTTTATTTTTTACTAGAGCTAGTAGTTTTATTATATTGAGACTTGACAAGAGTCAATAGAAAGTCCACCTTGAGCTTCTGTTGCCAAGTAAACAAACAAAGAGAATTCATTGTATCGGCTGCCGTGGCAACAACCCCAGAAATTAACCCATTAGGGTCTTAGGATTCAGCTACCTTTTAATTGCTTTCAATGGGGATTGGAGAAGCCTGCTGGTTAGAGGGGAAACGGTGTCACATCTGCATTACAAGGGTTTTCCATCCCCTTTCACCCGCGAGTTGGAGGACTGATATTGTCAATATTGGAAGAGAAACATTTTAAAAAGATCAAAAAGCTCAAGTGTACGGTTGTACATTCTGGCACCAAAGAGAGAGAATTGTTTTTTAAATAATGTTCAGAATCTTTAGAAATAGTATATTTCAACTTGATAAAGAAGCGATTGATTGAGAGAGCAATATTTTTTTCCTGAAAATTACCTTGGCAAACAAAAATCCCTGGTCTCAAATACTCTCTCTCCTGTGATTTCATATTACATTAACAAAAATACAAACATTCAAATGGTTGTTGAAATGCAGCACACAACTGACAATTGGAGTCCCAGAAAAGAATACTAATTTCTGAAGACAGTTGACCAATATCAGAAAAATACAAGTGTACAGTAAATCAACTTTGGACATCATTGCAGCACCTCAGTGTGACATACTGTCTACATATGTAGTACCCAAGCCTTATATTGAGAATAAATTGATAATAAATTAATTTGTATAGTGCTATAAAACTAGCAGAACATAATACCCATTCCAGCCTTCTCCCAAGACCTACAAATAAACATTCAAACATGGATTGATGTTCTGAATGTAAATTACTACACTAAATAAAGACAGGACACATAAAGAGATTGCGCATGTGTGAATGAAAATATATCCTCACATTTTATTCTGATCTTCATTTTTACCCATTTAGGTATTCTGATGGTGAGTTTGTACTTTGCTGTGGTATATACCTGGCAATCACCAAATCAAAGAGACTGCTTCTTCTAAGACTGTAGGACTCATGGAGTTGAGCTGCAATACTGACCAGATTCAGGTATCATACTGCCACCTGTTGGTGACAAGGCAGAACAACAGGAGAAAAATTATTATTTGGGAATTTTGAAATTGAAGGAAATAACTACCTACAGTACAGAATGCCTAATAACATTAGGATACAACAACTGTGCTTATCATAAATAGCTGGTAAAAGACTTTGAATTGCAGGAGACTACTATACTAATTTACAGCGGAAATATATCTTCACCCCGTAGGTAAACTGAGATCCCTGGGTCCCAAGCCCCACTGAATGAAACACGTGCTTCTGACAATGGTACCTTATTCCATGTATAGTGCATGGACCCAGGACAAAGGTAGTGCACTACATATGGAATAGGGTGCCATTGTGGACGCAGACATGTGGGTAGCCGGGGCGGCAGGGTAGCCTAGTGGTTAGAGCGTTGGACTAGTAACCGGAAGGTTGCGAGTTCAAACCCCCGAGCTGACATGGTACAAATCTGTCGTTCTGCCCCTGAACAGGCAGTTAACCCACTGTTCCCAGGCCGTCATTGAAAATAAGAATTTGTTCTTAACTGACTTGCCTGGTTAAATAAAGGTAAAAAAAAAATAAATAAATAAAAAAATAAAAAAAATAAAAAAAATCATCAAGCGCAAAGAAAGAAATCTCCCTGATCGTTCCTCTATGTTTGATGGATGAGTTGTGCATATAATGACTGGACATTACCTCTGTAAATAAACAGGCTTCCACATCACAATCCCCCGACAAGCAGAACATCTGGGGGCACCATGGAGACAGGATCAAAGGGCTTGTAGAATCTAGCGTCCTCCCCGGGTCTGACTGTACCGAACATATATGGTGACATCATTCCCTTCAACAAGCAGCTGCAGTGTTTTCCTATCTAACTTACAAGTATGTCATCATCGACTTCATGCTAGTTTGTTAGTCATCAATGTCTTGTTTTTTTGGATCGCAATTTGTTCATATTGGTTGTCAGACTGTTTAGTGATGTTGTAGCAGCTGGGTTGAAGTGGTGCTGATATACACCATACTGGTCAAACTATGAGTTGAGTTCAACATTCCAACACTTGAGGACAGGTTCCCTTAGTGTGGGGTGGATAGGGGACACACTGTGCTGCACAGAGAGGCCAGAGGTTTGACATGGGCCTATTTATTCTCCTTTAATCCTGACAGAAAATGGCTGCAAGGATCCAAGAAGAAAAACGAATGCTGCCGAATTTATGACCGATGCAATGACAACATACAGGCAGCTTACAAATGAAGGAAAAGTGGACAGAAGAGGAAACAATGACAACTTTTCAACTGAGAAATACACACCATTATGTTGCTGTAGCCAACACAGTAAAATGCTTAGATACGTATAATACAGCAACAGCACATACTGAGTGTTGTCCTCACCAGCACTTTCCAACTGACAAATCTCACCAAATAGCAAGCCGATGTTCTTCTGTACTGTTACAATGTGGGCCACAGTACTACACCACACATTACAGATGTAGGATCTTAATTTGAGCCAGTTTGCTACAGCAGGAAAAGAAACCTGTAGCAACAGGAAATTTGAATGATTTTGTGGATTATAATTCATGGACATTTTTGTAGGGGCCGATACATTTTCCGTAAGGGAAAATCAAGTCTGAAATTTCAACGTGGAAATTAAAAACTTCAGAAGCCTTTTTAAACCTCAAATACACGACACATTTTAAAATGTCCTGCATTGCAGGGTGATCAAATTACAATCTGACATCTGTACTCTGGGTTGGTGTAGAACAAGTTGGACAAATGCTCTAAACCTTAATCAGTCAAGCTGTAATCACTCAAGTGATTACAGGGCCTTGTAAAGTGGTGAGCAACAGCATCTGTCACTGGGGTTGAAATGATTTTCAAACCAAATAGATGTAGTCTACGTACCTATCTGTAGGTTTTTACTGGGATGCAGTATTACATAAAGAATTTCCCAACAGATAACAAATAAAGTCACCATTTCAAAGCTCCATACCACACTTAAATCTAAATATTTACTGAATGACACGTTTTACTACAGAAATGTGTTTAATCTGTCTTGTGTGTCAACTAAAGCAACACATCATCTTTCAAACAGTCTTTCAGATCAAACATAAACATGGTGTAGTATGAATTGGGCTTAAATCATCTTTTCACAGAAAAAGTATTTTGAATTACTGCAATTTAGCAGGCGTTGGGGGGAAGGAAGGACTAAATAAACCTAGTTCTGGGAGAGACCAGGCGTTGGGGGGAAGGAAGGACTAAATAAACCTAGATCTGGGAGAGACCAGGCGTTGGGGGGGAAGGAAGGACTAAATAAACCTAGTTCTGGGAGAGACCAGGCGTTGGGGGGAAGGAAGGACTAAATAAACCTAGATCTGGGAGAGACCAGGCGTTGGGGGGGAAGGAAGGACAAAATAAACCTAGTTCTGGGAGAGGCCAGGCGTTGGGGGGAAGGTAGGACTAAATAAACCTAGTTCTGGGAGAGACCAGGCGTTGGGGGGAAGGAAGGACTAAATAAACCTAGTTCTGGGAGAGACCAGGCGTTGGGGGGAAGGACTAAATAAACCTAGTTCTGGGAGAGACCAGGCGTTGGGGGGAAGGACTAAATAAACCTAGTTCTGGGAGAGACCAGGCGTTGGGGGGAAGGAAGGACTAAATAAACCTAGTTCTGGGAGAGACCAGGCG
The DNA here is from genome assembly GCF_013265735.2 of Oncorhynchus mykiss. Lineage (NCBI taxonomy): Eukaryota > Metazoa > Chordata > Actinopteri > Salmoniformes > Salmonidae > Oncorhynchus > Oncorhynchus mykiss. The sequence continues at coordinate 6,290,214 of NC_048583.1, read as the reverse complement.
TTGGGGGGAAGGAAGGACTAAATAAACCTAGTTCTGGGAGAGACCAGGCGTTGGTTGCCAGGTTCTTGAGTTTCATTGTGTTTGCCATCTCTAAATCTCCCCAAGGCTATGCATCTGGGGCGGTAGGGGGGGGGGAGGGACAGGATGTCACTTTGGTGAACTAACCGCGGAGGGAGAGAAGGGAAAATGACGGCATCATCAGAAGTGGTTTGCGTGGCGAAGCAATCCGGACTAATGAGGGGCAGGTTGGGAGAGGAGGGAGGGAGTAGAGGGGAGCGCCAGCGACGGCAGATGTGTCTCAGTGTCACTCCGCATCCTGAGCCGAATGAATCACCCAACAGATGTTTAACGTCAAGGCCGGGCTGTCACGCCAGCCAAACACACACATGGCCAAGCCACAAGTATCCATGCAGCAGTATTCACACACGCAGCACAATTTACCAGTACGATAGGGAGAGTGGCTCCGCGAGGGGACAGGTTAGGCCCGGGCACTTCACCTCTATGTGACTTTGACTGGGGACGCCCAAACTAACTCAAACCATATCCCACTAGATAAAAGAGCTTCTGGTAAAGGAAAAGAAGAGATAACGCAGCTACCCTTAAAAACAAACATGTAAGTCTTGGACTGCAGAACCATTCAAAGGGCTTATTATTAACAAACATGCCTTGAGCCGAGCAACAATGTAATCACAAAGAGAAAAGTCCTCTTCATCTTCTGCTTGTACCATGTGTCATCCTCTTTCAAAAACAAGCAGTCAATATTCAAAGATATGAGTCTCTTTGATAACCTCACACCAACACTCTTCACCATCTTGTGTCTTCTCCTTTCTGGTCTTCTTTTCCATTCTGGGACGTTTCATGTCAGAGGCAGTGTAATGATATTTTTGTCAATACCTATGGCCAACAAACTTCTGTAGCCCCCTTGCCCGTGTGATGTAATTTTCATCACCTCGCTCGCGTTCGCTGCTGCTGTGTGGAGTTGTTGTCTTCTGCATTGCCACTGCCTTTACAATCGGAAGAATACACTCTTCTCGGGAAGACGGCTTGAGAATGCGCAGCAGCTAAGGTAAAGCAGGGGGGTTTAAAAAGAGTTGCTGCGTGTTTGAGAATATTCTTGAGGCCCCTTTTCTCTCTGTCGGAGAAGCCCAGGCAGATAAAAGGAATCACTCGGGTGGATTAAAGTGCTCAGACTGTACCAACATCAAACCACCAGAGTTTTTGCCCTCTCCATTTTTCAACCACAGTCAATAGATCTAAATATTTTACTGTGCCCCGGCCAATTTATTATTTGATGTTTTAAAAACTCGCGTGGAATGAAAGAAAATTCATTAAAGCGGAGGGGGCCCCTGAACGAGGCCGTATGCGATCAGCTTTGAAAGTCGAGTTTAACTGGGATATTGATCATTCTCTTTCTTCTGTGACAAAGGCCACCAGGGAGGCCGCCGGTGTCGGAGGATGAAGGCAGAGCTGCCAATAACCGCCAGACAACAATGTACACACCGTGTTGTAGGTGAGACTGGGAATAACTGATCCCACCGCTGACGCCAAAAGCTCCACGGAAGCCAATACTCTGGGAGAGGCCCGGGGAGAATGACTGACCAAACACACAGCAACACATACTTGACTCTTTGTTGTGTGGTCAAATGAAGATCAAGTACATGTACTACCTTGGATGCAATAAAGGACTCTTGGGGGTTAACGTTTGAAATACAGCACGGAGGAAAGAGTTAGGTTTCCTAGGAACTCATTAGATCGGTTTTGGACGCTTCTATAGCAAGAATGACACATTTGACTGATCGAGTGATTCAATTTTATTTTGGAGGTTTTAAAATGCTTTACTTTATATTACGGTATACATTTTACAGTTATTTTACAAATATATAGTTTCTAACACATTTCTATGAAGACTTTTTCAATGTAAGACATTAATAATTCAAACAACAACCTCGTACATTACAAAGCTCTTTTAATTTCCTATTATAGTGAATTGACAGTTAAAGTTGATGACTAGAGATGTGTAGCAGAAGGGGGGAAAGCTACTTTCAGAACACATTCCTCACCAGCCAGGCATCAAAAACTCCAACACAAAGAAAACAATGGCTCTTAAATGTTTCCCTCTTCAACAATAATGTTGTGTGCGGCTGGTGGGCATGAACCTAGAGCCCTGGGAAGGAGTTACAATCCTCAAAACAAAATGCCCAAAGTTTGTTTATTTGTAGGACTTCGTCTTCTGACATACTTTTGTAATGACCATGAAATGTAATGATTGCCATTCCATATTCATGAATCAACAACCAACTCACCAGATTTGTTTCTAGTAATATTAGAGAGAAGGCTAATTCAGTGGCTGGACTCCAGACATGCTGTTTGTTTCAACGTCTCCAGATGTTCTTTGCATTGTTCTTTTTACTCACTGACAAATGCCTGTCTTTTCATATTTGAAATATTAACCTACATAAATAGTGTAAAAAAAATATACACTGTTTAAACCTGGAAAACTGATCTCGTGTTTTGTATTATTTTACCTTTATTTAGTTTTAAAAAACAGACTGAGATATTGATGGGGCATTTCATTTTTTAGGCTCTTGCGATTGTGTTGACCAAAATGGCAGCAAAGAGGCAAAATCACTGACTCTCCTTCCAGTCCAATACCCCTGTCCAGAGGCCTCTCCACTCTTCGCTCCCTGCCCTCTGTGCCCCCTGCCCTGGCCACTGCTCTGAGATATAATTACAACCCATGGCTGTTTCAGCAGCTTGGTGACCGATGCCGTGCATTAGCAGTGTGTCTCCCGTTGGCTGGGCGGCTGACGGCCCACTTGATGGCTAGATTGGCCTGGCTCCTGTCCACACACCGATCACCTCACCAAGCTCAGACCAACGGAGCGGGAGCCTTTCTCGCTCTTCCTCCCCTCTCCCCCTTCTCTGCCTTCCCAGCTCCCACAAGGTTATCAGGGGGAATTACCATTCAGCGGACTGACGGTCGGTAGGTCGAAAAGGAGGAGGCAGGAGGAACCGCTAGCTGGCCTGAGGTGAGAGACACTTCCATCGATGGATACGCAGGCAGGCAAGCAGACCAGGCAGACCTGCTGGGCCACCAATTCCCCCGGCCCAAATCAAACCTCTCACCCAGGGCAGAGTAGTGCTGGCTGGTTTCTTTCAGCTCCTCTCTTACTGTCAGTTCACCATGGCAGGTCTGGAGAGAACAGAGGGGTTGAATTAAAGAGGGTATGTGTGTGGATCCAGGACACGTAATGTGGTAGTGTGTTGTAGTGTAGTGCACCCTGGGTCATGTCATACTAGTCTGTTCAGAAGAGACTGACTGAACACCTCTCTGGTTAGCAGCACATTTGTACAGTGCAAGGCAAACTACATGAAATATGGTGTTGATTCACAAAAGGATGACCTATCATATGAAGTGGCTAGAGGTTTGGAGTGGGTCAGGACAGGATGATGTGGAAGAGAAGGCTACACATGAACAATGCTGGGAAAAATCAAGTCAAGCCTTCTTCCTGAATCATATGGTTCATGCATGCAATGTTTAGTTCATGACATTTCCTCTGGTTGGAGCAGGTCAGAGCAAATTCAATGTGCAATATTTTATTCTACTTATGGCTAAGCCATCATTTCTAACATTTTATAATACAATGTAAGACTCTTATCAAAAAGTTTCATTGAGTATGTATAACATGTTTGGACTATCTAGCTAGGCTACATGTATCTGGCTGACCAGTCAAACTACAGATGATGACCTCTCCCCGTTAGTTAAAATAATATGTTTTCAAGCTAACGTGGATAGCTAGCTAATTGACTGAGCAAGTACGATAGCGGTAGTAGGTATTGGCTAGCTAGCTAGCTTCAATGTGATGATACTTTGTAACATGTTAAGTAACGGCGGCTAAAAACAATAACCGAACAACAATATATGGTTCACTGTTACCTTAACTCCACCAGAGGAGGCTGGAATTCGACATTACTTGCCAGGGAGCTGTTTCTGATAACTGCTGCACTGTGCCTGTGCATCACCAGCATTAGCAGTGCCGCTGTCAGTCACTGGCAGCTAGGTGGCGCTAATCAAGACTAATTTGCCGCAATAGAGAGAAAAAAATATCCGGGATCCTTGGTACGTCCTTACCCCATTGAAGTATACATTTAAAATGGTTAAGGTTAGCTTTAAAATTAGGGTTAGGTAAGGGTTACGGTTAGGATTAGGGTAGGGGCTAAGGTTAGGGTTTAGGGTTTAGGGTAGGGACGTCCCAAGGATCCCGGATAGCACTGACCGAAGTACTGTAGACCTATCTAGAAAAGGTATAGATTTTTTGCATTGCTGTGTATTTCAGTGTATGCCTCTCTATATGAAATAGTTTAATGTATTCACATTTTTAGTTCACACTTGAACTTTCTTTAACTGACATTTACATAATTGATAATGTAATATAATGATATAATGTGAGTTTTCAATGTCAGTTCTTTCAATGAGGGACAGTAACTGTATCCCTGCTCTCAATATTGTCCTTTTTGCAGGAGCCGTCTTTCTGCCTGCATTCACCTCTCCTTTGAATAGACACAGCGGGAGGTGAGTCGTGTTCTGTTATTCTTTTATTGACTGACATGGCTGATGAGAGAGCCCGTCCAGGTCTCTGGCAGGAGAGGGGGAGAGTGAGCTGAGCCGCTGAGGTGGTGCCTGGCCAGGAGTGAGGTGGGACGACACCACACCGCCACGGCACCACGTCCGTCCTTCATAGATATTCTGTACGCGGCTTTACCCCCGGTTGCCCTGTCAAGGTCTCCGCCCAACGCTCCCCCCCGAGGGGGCTGAGACAGGGTCATAGATGACACAGAGCGGTTCGCTTGCCAGACGTGACGGCACAGCTGGTGGCTTAATGACAGAGGGGCCCTCCCCGGCACACACCTGCCCATCCCAGGCAGGGCAGGCAACCTCGTGAGCTGCCGTGCCACGTTGGACGGGCAGATGTTGGGTCAGAGAGAAAGAGACAGAGACAGACGCACTACAGGGACCCCTCTCCGGTTCTCTCCTCCCGCCTGTAATTGAAAATCATGTAAGAGGTCAATTGTGTTCAGCGAGCGCTCAGCTGTCCCTCTCTGGTCGTATCCTTCTAGAGAAAACATGACAAGAATAACGCTCTCCATCAAGCTCAATGCATGACAGCTTTTGCCTCAATTACTGCCCATTAAATATGGACGACCATATACCATAATGGCCATGTAATGAGAATATCTGTAAATATTCTGCGCGGCATAAATCTGCATAGTCGAGTAGGTGCAGCCCATCTGTTGGAGGCCATGGTTACGGGGTCCCAAAGAAAGCCCTAATCATTGGGTACATTACTGAGACGTTGTTATGACATTGGGTCTCCGGGTGGAGGATGACTGCATGCGAGGGGGCCTGGAAATGATAACGGTCTCAGGTGATTATAAAATGGAGGCCAACGCCAGACCAATACAACAGTAACCCTGTCCAAGCTAGTACAGTGTAGTGTGGACCAGGCCAGCCATCACCTAACTGTCCTGAATGCTTTCGTCAGTCAGAGTGACCTTTGGGTCCGGGTCTCTCTCTGATGAGGAGTGGCAGGGTTCTGGGTTCTAACCCCCCCCCCCCCCCCCCAGGGCCTTTCTGTGTTCATGGTTCTTTTAAACAGAACCAGCAGTGGACCTGTCAGACACTATCAGCTTCTCCACATGTCAGGAGAGACAGTCTGGAGACGCCTGGAACTTCACTGGGTGCGGGAGGATCCAAACAGGCTATCAGGAATCATTCAGGAACACCAAGTTCGGTGATTTGAGGTAAACATTTGATTCAAGCCCACTTTGCGGTCTGTTCGAAATTTGGACGTGCACTTTGAAAAATATTGGAATTCTGACAGTATGTTTCAATAGGTTCTTTATTTCGCTCGGGTTGAAAGGCAAGGTTTCTTGGGAGTTGGATTCGCTGCAAAAAGGTTCAATATTTCTGAATACGAGTCTCTGAAAAAATATGGTTTCAGGACAACACAGTCGAAACTATGTAAATTAAAGACATAACCCATCGACGGTGACATTTCATTCTGGTTTTATTTCAATAATTCATGAGGTTTGAAAAGACATTAGGCCAAACGAGGAACACATGAGGCTAACGCTCAAACATGTGGTTCGGGAGAGGGGGAATTTTTAGGACTTAACAAAAACAAGTGCTGTGACGCGAGCGCAGAGCGCAAACAGGAAGGAAACAACACACTCCATAAACTCTCCCCAAATGAGTATGTTATCAATAACACTTGTGTCTGAGGGAGAGAGTAAATGTAGCCGCGTTTCACAACGTGTGTTTTAGGTTTGACTGCCGGAGCCTTTGCCAATAACCATGTTACCCGCAATCACTATCCAAACCGCACTGCCTTGGCACCGTCGTCTGTCACAAATTATGTTTTGGTTCTGACCGAATGCTACAGCTTCCTGTCTCGTTCTGTTTTCTCTTACCGTCTTTGTTATGAGCCTCAGCCAAAGGCAGGCTTTTTCACTTTAGCAGGGAAGGAAATGCACATGGAAACAGTTGGCGCAATGACAAATGTGAAATATAGGTCTACATATCTTTTTATGTTGACTTAACAGGGCATGTGAATCAAGTCATTATCATATCTGATGACGTGCGTGCTGGTGTATGATGGCCCATTGACCCGAACACCACTTAAACAATTGTAACAATTTACATCACTTACGTATTTACCACTGGGCACAGACGTTAATTCACCGTCTAGTTTTGATTTACATTTGGTTGAGTTGTCAGCTAACCATGAATTCAACGTGAAATCAACAAGAAATGTCACAAGGTCATTGGATTTAGGTTAAAAGTTTTTTTTTTTTAAATGACTAAATGCCTTTTAGGTTGATGACTTTTTGCAAATCCAATCAGTTTTCCGCGTCGATTCCACATCATCACATAGATTTGTCGGGGTTGAAATGACATGGAAACAACGTTGATACACACAGTTTTTGCCCAGTGGGTTACCACCTTCTGAAAAACAAAAAGTACGTCCAGTTTTAGGTTTGTCATGTCTAAAAAATCCCTTCTTCTGTAGCCATTTTTTCACTATCTTTGTGACTGTGTCTGTGTGTGAGAGAAAGGCAGTGTGTGTGTGTACCCGCTGGTGAGTGTGTGTGTGTGTTTCAAATGCGAGACAGCTCCTGGGCTTGCTGAACTTTTGCTTGTTATCAGGAGCTGGGAGAGAGATGGAGAGAATTGATCTTTTGTCTGCTGGAGGTGCACTCCCCTGGGCCGGACCAGCTCTCTCTTCCTTCCTCTCTGTCTCCCTCCCTCTCTGTTGTTCTCTCCATCCCTCCCTCTCCCTCTTTTTCTCTCACTCCCTCTTCCTTTCTCTCGTTTTCTATCCCTCTCTCTCTGTCTCTCTCTCCCTCTCCAACCCTCCATCTCTCTGTCTCTGCATGGCGGCTACCTCTCCTCCAGCTGACACTTGTCCTGCCGTTGCTGAGAGGAGAGATGTGCGCTGAGCGCCTGACACCAGGATTGATCTGATCTCGCTGTCTCCCCATAAGCTCCATCTCATCCCTCACTCCCAGAGACTCCGGAGGAGAGCAGTGATGGAGGAGAGAGGAGAGGCTATTGTCAACCCTTATCCTAGCGTGTCAAATTAGAAATGTACTGTGGGCACAGAGTGAGGATTCCAGAACACACGGAAGTTAATGACAGGAGAGGGGTTGCAACACAAAGCTCATGAGACTGGGTTGCAAGAGATGGGCGTGACATTCAGACAATCCAAGTGGATGATTATTATGAAATCCTAAACATCACTTTATACCAGTGGCTTGGCACCTCTGTCTTAATCGTTCCCTGCATCCATCCAGAAAGTATATTTCACTTCTCCCAACAAGTACTGTGAGTGAACCTCTGACCTCTTTTATTGAAGTGAACTAAGAATGGTATGTCAAATGTTATTTTATTGAGGTGAAGTGAGAATGTAAAAACCAATGAGTCCTGTGTTTCTGTAAAAGCCATGCCTACCCACAGTGAATAACAAATCCCAGACATGTTCTTGCCTGGGCAAGGATACCAGCTATGTATTTCTTCCATCGGGAGAAAAACTCCAAGCTACAGTGTGCTGGCCAGATGTTGGTGGGAGTGAGAATGTTTTACCGAAGCCCACTAAATGTTTGAGCCCACACACACACACACACACGCATGCACGCACACACGCACGCACACACACGCACACACACACACGCATGCACGCACGCACACTCACACGCACACATGCACACGCACACACACACACACACACACACACACACACACACACACACACACACACACACACACACACACACACACACACACACACACACAGAGAGAGAAATCAAGACTTCACTCCAGGCCAGAAAACACAGCACAAGTAAACTGTATTCATCTGATAAAACTTTATTTTTCTATGGATTTGTACTGGAATCAACATAATATTTTCTGATGGAACAGAAAACACCAAGGAGAAGGGTGGGAAAACCCCCTCTAAACACCAGATAATGTTGGAGGGTTGCAGAGTTGGAGTGAACGTTAGGGCAGCCTCCTATCCACTCTTATTATTGTCCTTGTGTTTCTTCCTACTTTTGGGGTGAGTTTCTTGTCTTTGATTCAAACACTCTCACGTGTTTTTACATATGATTAATGACATGGAACATACTTGTCAGGGTAGATCAGAAGAAAAGTACACTAAGCCAACTCTGACATGTACTGTAGCCCTCTCTCCCCCAACATACCTTGTTCAGAGTTTATTCTGTGCCTAGGGTATATTAGTTGCTATAGTAACTAATATACTACAGTATATAGCAACTCCAAAAGAATTCTTGAAAAAAGGGAAAACCTAATTCTGGCCCTCGTCCAATTCTGAGTGAATTATGTAGGCTAGTTAATCACAAAATGTGTTTCTTAAAACCAACAGTTCATAAAAAAATGCTAATTTATAAAAAAAAATCTAGGGGGAGGAATATTAATTTTTGCTCACACTTGTGTATTGACGTATCGTCAGAGCGCAGGGTGTAAGACTTTGTCACATATGAGGTTCTACATTTAGTTCCTCACACAGTAGCTGGATTATATTTGCAAACCTTGACCAAAATAGCTGAAAATAGTGTGGTAAAATGTCCTTTCAAATGAACATAATGGGGCAAAAGTGAGAAAATAGCTTATGGTGTATTGCACTAATACAGTACAAACTAGTATAGCCACATACTCAGGGGGTAGTTTGTTGGAGGTATTTGGGCACATATTAAAGTGACAGCTATATCTGACTGCCAGCAGAGTGCCGTTGACAGGGCTGTAAGCCATCCAAAGTGCATAATTAGCAGGATCATGTCATGTCGTATAGCCAGACTTAGGGAGATACGGTGGTAACGTCTCAGTGCAGTTTACCCGCTTCAAAAGGGGATCCATCTGCTGCTGCTGACAACACTCACCTTGCCATGCAGGGGAATAAGCTGTCTATGTTAGCTTACTTCAGGCAGGCGCGAAGTTGTGTGCTTGAGAATACAATGTGGTCCTATTTACATGTACAGTTTAGTCACTTAGCAGGTGCTCTTATCCAGAGCGAGTTACAATACAGTTAGTGCATTCATTTTAAGATAGCTAGGTGGGACAACCACATACAGTATCACAGGCATAGGAAGTACACTTTTCCTCTATAATGCAGCAGAGTCACAGTTAGAAGGGCGGGGTCAAGTGCAAGTGTTGGTTCAGGGAAGTTTGTTTATTTATTTATTTATTTTTAAATCTTATTTTCTTATATATATATATATATATATATATATATATATATATATATATATATATATATATATATATATTTATTTTGGGGGGGGTCGAGGGGAGGAGGGGGATTATTTGAAGATGTAAAATATGCTAGCTTACTTTATGGTACAGTCAGGTTTGGGTAGGTTACTTTCTAGATGTAATCTGTTACAGTTATTGTAATGGGTCATTTACTTTTGGATTACCTAAACTCAGTGACATAATCTGATTACTTTCCCCTTAAGAGGCATTAGAAGAAGACAAAAATAATCCATCAAATGCATTTGGTGTGTCATCATAGTGGTTTCTGACTTGTGGTCAGATTCGCTCAGGGGAAACAAACTTAAACTTGTGCTTTTTTTCAATGTTGAATTGAATGTAATTGAGAACATCCTTTCTGAATTCAAAAGAAAACCAATAAGTAATCATGAAGTTTTTTGAAAGTATCTATAATGGGATTAAAATATGTTAACTGGTAACGTAATTTATTACAGTTACATTTGTTTCTAATCAGATTACATGTAGTTCATCTTCAATCCTGGGTACAGTGAAATAATGTACTTCTGGACGTAAGAGGGTCATTTAGTAGATGCTTTCAACATATTTAACCTGTGTTCAGTATGTTCAGTCTAGGTGGCCCACGTGGGGAAGAAGTAGCCAGCTCTCTCCTACAGAAGCCTTGGTGGAGCGGACTGTTGATCTTTACCGTTATTATTGTGTGTTACTGGCATTGGGAGGAGAGGGTGATGTAATCTATTGTATCTATGTTAATCACCTCTTTTTGATCCCAAACAACTAGCGAAATATAACCACCAACACCAAAAAATTATATATATATATATATAGGCCTAGTCTATTAAATATGGAATAAAGATATTCTATTTGTTGAACAAAAAGGAAAAAAGAAGCAACTGAGCAAGAGATGAATCAAAACAAATGTCTGTAACTCCTGAAAGAGAAAAGTAACAGAGATGTGTTGTTAAAAACAAAGGAAGGAAGAGAGTTGGGAGATGGGTTGGCTGCTTTTTACCAGACAGGTAGCAACTGCTAACATGATCACTTGCAGGTTAGCCAATTTCGGGAAGGCGAGATGCCCCGTTACCCTCCGCAAGGGTCCAGGGGAGAGAGAGGAGCAGAGCAGGGATGGATGAATCAAGTTTAATGACAAAGTGCTCTAATTGTCCCCCTCCACCCTCTCTCCACTCCCTCCTCCACCCCCATCCCCATCCCCATTGAACTCTAATTACGGGCCAAGCTCTCCACACTGTCACGCGATATTAAGTTGTTGAAGAGCGGGGAGCCGAGATCATCGATAAACACTTTACTTTTGCGGAGGGGGGGGGAGACGGAAGAGAGAGAATGAAGAAGAAGAAGAGCCGGCCCCTCCCTCCTGCCGTAACAGTGGGAACCAGCAGCACCTAAAGCCCTCCTGCGTCCATGAGAACGCCGGTGGGACTGCCCGGGAATGATTGCCGAGCAACAATCCGGAGCGTGAGCTCCCGGGCCCCGTCGAGGCTCCCAGGGGCCCACCAAGCGCTGGTGCGTCTGAGAGGGAAAGGTGAACACGGTCACTCTAATTACAGGCCACTCACACACACATTCTTTCAAAGACACACACACACACATTCACACATACCACCGGCATAAGTAAAGACAGGCCAATTAGGCCGAGTGGGAGATAAGGGGAAGTTTTATTTGTATACTAATTAAGACCCTGATGAAATTCAAAAGGGGGGGGGGGGGTGAGGTGGAGGAGAGGAGCGAGCAGCCGGTAATTGTGTCTCGGAGAAAAGGTTGCTTTAGGTGCTGTTATCTGAGAAGCACAGCCTTGAGATAGTTGCCCCTAATCCCGTGCTAGAGCCCCGGTGTTGCACTGCAAGGTCTCTCATAATTTGATCCAGGCCCTTATGAAATTGCTAGAGCTTTGACAGCGGGATCATCGACTGTGTTTATTGTCTATTTGGTCCTTGTTAGTGAGTGTGGGAGAGAGGAGACAAAAAGGAAAGTGTGAGATCACACGGAAGGTTTATTTTTACCTGGCGGTGTGAATGAAGGAGCGGGAATCTCAAGACAATGGATGTGAACTTGTGGCTGTCCCCTATTAGTGAAATGAACCCTAAAGCTGATTCATTGAAGAGACGTGGTGTTATTAATCATAATTAGTAGCGAGCGTGCCAGTACACGTGTAATCACCTTAAAAGGCGTGACCATTAAAGCACTGAGTGGTCAATGGTCTCCTATTCACAAAGCTCTTTAATGAATACAGACAATAGATCATGCTTAGGCATAGTGGAAGTCAGCACTACCAATACACTGAGGGCCAGAGTTCAGGCCTAGTCCTGAACTAAAAAGCATGTTCAATAGAGAATCTATGTTGAAACAGCTATTTAGTCCATCACTACGCATAATATCTTTGTCCGTGAAAACCAGCCCTATGGGTAGGCCTAGAATTCTCTGTTATTTGTGTTTAAAACACAAGGAGATGAAGTTGTCCTGGTCTGGTAGACGTGGCGGTGTGTTTCTAGCTCCAACTCCAGCTAAGCAACAGCGAAGATGATCAAGGAGTTTGGGCATAGGCCTCTTGAATCTCAACTCGGAGTCATTGTGTTCAAAGAGAGTTGAAAAGGAGTGAGAGTGAGTGTGGAACTAGTTGAAGTAGCGAGCCCTCGTAGGTTGATCATCAGTGGGGTAATTCCCCCCACGGTAGCAAGTACCTCCTCGGATCAGAAAGTGAAGCACATAGATCCAAAGTGAAAAGTACTCCTTATCATTAGGCTACCCGCTATTTACTCCAACACTCCTCCGTCTTAAAAGGGAGTTTTTTCCCCCTGCTAAAGATCAACCTGGTTGGCTCTAAAGCCTCATCAAGAACCGTTTCATCCCTTATTAGAGATTAGGCTCACAGAGACCCCCTGCGACGCGTTGTCACAGTAAGCCCTGTTTCCCGGGAATCAAAGCAGGTGCCCCACCGAGCGTAGAGAGAGAGAGAGAGAGAGAGGGAGAGAGAGAGAGAGAGAGAGAGAGACAGAGAGAGAGAGAGAGAGAGAGAGAGAGAGAGACAGAGAGAGAGAGAGAGACAGAGAGAGAAAGAGAGAGAGAGAGAGAGAGAGAACGTAGGAAAGAAGATCGCATGTGGCAGGATCTTAAAAAAGTCAAATAATCTGGGCGATTTTACAACTCTCGGCAGTGGAGGGGAGCTTGTTGCTTCATTGGGGAGACCGATTCTCGACCGATTTGGAAAACCCTCGGCTTCAAATTGAATTAGCCTGCGAGACGGAAATATTAATGACGTAGTAATGCGTCGCTAGCAAAGTCAAAAGTTAGTATAAGCGGAGAAAGTGTGTGATGTTAAAGTGATAAAGAGAATTTGAAATGGACCCTCATCAGTGGAGAGAAGACATAGCTTCACACTCTTGAATCTGAGGGCAACTTTTTACAGTTGCATCATGGCAAGTCCAAAATTGCATTATTTTTCTGGGGAATTGACTAAAACGATTTAATTTGTATCCCTGCAGTGGAAGCAAGTGTTAAGACAAATATCCTTTCACATTTTGAGATGGCAAATGTATCATTGGTTTATCATTGCTAGCATGGGAATTTGTTTGTTGTTGATTTTATCTCATAATTTCAGTTTAGTGAAGCCAGAGAATATCAGTGTTTTGTTATTCCCTCATTTCTCAACAGTCCAATTAATTGAAATCTAATTTGAATGAACATTCACTGGGATGATTGAGCTGAAAAAAAAGTGATTAAGGATTCAAAAACGTAAAAGAACACTGCGAGTGATTACACTCGGCCACGGTCGTCCATTCGCGTAGTGAAATATCTTGACCAGAGAGAGGCATTAGCAGAGATGTTTAATCATGTATTCCCTTTAAGCCCATTAAGAATATCTATGTGGACACTTTTGATTGCTACAGAAAGTGTATCATCTAGGAATAGGCTTACCTTCAAACCACATCTCACCCTTTCGTCTCTTTCCCCCCGAGCCACAAAGATCAACTGGACCAGGCTGTAATTGTTCAGAAGTGAAGGAACACCAGAGAGGTGGATGCTACAGAGAAGCAGGTATCAGCTGACATCTGTTGGTCTGTTAGTGCTGCTAGGGGTTTTAAAGGTGTCATTGACAACGTGAAGACAGGTGCTGTAATGCAATGGTCTGAATGGTCATGCAATGCAATGGTCTGGTTGTCATGATTAGGGACTGATTCAGACCTGGGACACGCCAGGTGAGAGGGAACTCTATGGACAATCAATGACATGAATTTATTTTAAAAAACAGCAGTACTTCCAGGCCACATGTGAATAGTTCTGTCATGATCTATATCATTGGCACTTTGATGGAAGACCTTTGATAATCTAATATTTAAAACATGTTTTTATCTCAACTTGATAGAAAATCACTTGATAGCCCAAAAAAAACAGCAAGGATTGCATCTTTTTCGTTTTATTGATTAATGCAACATTCATTTTGTTTACTTGTTTCCTGCTCACACATCAGTCCAATCTCCGTCCGTCCGGAAGGTTTCCCTTCTTGAATTTGTCTTGCAAATATTTATTTGGAGGTGATGCAAGCCATTGCAACTGTGAGAGGGGTGGTCAGCATGGGGTTGTGGGATCACTGTGAAGTAACCCACGTATCACCGATACCACTCCCTGTGCTCCACTGTGGGTTGAGGATTAGATAAAGAGCGTGCGTGTCAGTATTGGAATGGACAGTAATACAACACAACAGCTTACATGTCATGGATGCCAAACAATAACAAATCATAGTTTGGTTGGTGCATCCCTCGACGGGAAGAACTATCAAAGCCTGTTTGCTTTTACTCCGTGATCACTTCTCTCTTCCAAGGCTACGTGTGCCTTTTAATTCTTTTTTTACGTAGTTCTGTCTTTGAGCTGTTCTTGTCTGTTGATGTTCTGTATTTTGTCATTCTGTATCATGTTTCATGTTTTGTGTGGACCCCAGGATGAGGAGCTGCTGCTTTTGCAACAGCTAATGGGGATCCTAATAAAGTACCAAATACCAAGAGGAGGGATTGTCTAGTCTACAGAGAAAGAAAAAGAGAGAGAGAGAGAGAGAGATAGAGGCCCATTCACAATCCACCCTGGGGGGGTCTGGCTGGTCTGAGTGTCTTCACCGGGGATGGGGCTCCGGTCTGGGGCTCGGCTTCCACCGCTCCTGGGCCCGTCTGTCTGGGTGGAAGATGAATCTGGTCCATAGTCAACCGTCAACCTCCAGCCCCGAACAGACCCCCAACCAGCCTCCAGCCCCCAACAAACCCCCAACCAGCCTCCAGCCCCCCAAACAAGCAACCATTTCCCATGCGCCAACCAAATGGCAGGGGCTCATGAGGGATAATTGTGTGTGTAAGTAATGTTGTTTCTTTAACCATTGCAGCTCTAAAGCCCCTCAACACTTGCCAGGCCGTCATTGTAAGTAAGAATTTGCTCCTGGATGAATAACAAACCAAATAAAAAGCAGAGTGTAGGTCCCTGTTTAAGGACTCTGTCAGGGGTTGGGGGGGGGGGTCTATAAAACCACACCGACAGGGGGTAAACAGTGCCGAGTCAACCCCGGCGACCTCCACAGCGACGCCTTCACTGTGTTATTAGCCCGGGGCCCTCTGGGGAAGGAGGCTTTGGAGAGCTGCCCACGCTAATGCCACGACAGACAGACAGACAGACAGGAAAACTGGCTGGGAAGCACAATGAGGCCTAATTAGCACAGAGACCTAGCAGCGTTAGCAGTTCTCGGCTACGCGCTCCCCTGGATAGCTAAACCCCCGGCCCTTCTTTTCATTTACTCTACTACTCTCATCCATCCATCCAGTGGCGTACCACATGTTGTGGCAGAGTGAAAACTGAGAGAAAACTGTGCAGTTTTATAACTAATCTCAAGTTATTCTACAAATTTTACAATGAGGCTGAGAGAGTTTTGCATTTTTAAAGCACATTTCTACACAAATTTTACAATGAGGCTGAGAGAGTTTTGCATTTTTAAAGCACATTTCCTGCTATTCTACACAAATGTTGCCATGAGGCTGAGAGAAAATATTGCAGTTTTACAGCTAATTTCCTGTAATTGTAAACATTTTTGCCATGGTTTATGACATGTTCACATGCCTTGCCAGGGCTGCTGGGGTGTGTGGTACACCAGTGCATCCATCCATCCCTCCATCCACGGAATAAAATGTGTGGGTTAGTTCACATGTGGGAGAGCAGGGAAATAGGAGAGCACCAGCCTCCCATTCTATCTCTGGCCCCAACGTCAAGCCTCAGTCTGGGCATCAGGAGGGGGCAGAGGTGGTGGGGGTATATTGTCTAAGGGTGTCGTTTAGCAACAACCCACACCATTTATGTCTAGAAACAAGGTACTGTAATTTAGAATGCGTTTCAGAGCAATTAAAATTTTACAGGCACAATTACTTATTTCCCCACTGGGGCAGCCACAATCAGAGAGTGTTTGTGTGTGTGTGTGTGTGTGTAATGGGTTTATGGCCTTGACGCCGTGGCACAAACATGTGATGCCTATCGCCCAGCTCGGCCGGGGCTTCTCTCAAGGCTACGGACCTGCGTTTATTAATTGTGGCTAAAGTTGATAAATAAAATCAGCTGTTTGCTCTTATGCTAATTAGCGTTAGAGATCAAATTTATGATTTCATAAGCACATATTTCTCCAAAGACTTAGGCCGTATGCCCCCTATCCATCGGTCATATGCTGCCTTGTAAGTAATCTATCTTTTGGGAGAGGAGAGGGGCCGAGAGGGGAGCTTGGACGAACACAGGCAGTAAATACTAATAGTACTTAGTGGGTACTTTGAGACTTGAAGTATTTCAGGCGATTTATTGAGCTAACTGGGCTTCTAAAGTAAAGATGCTAGAATGAAGGACTAACACACAAAATATGACAATTTGTAGAAAAACGGAGCATCACAGGCTAACTAGCATTTAAATAAGATACCTATCTCACAATCAACACACAGAAAATAGTATAGTGTGAGATTAGGTGTCACATCTATTGAGCATTTGTCTAATTGAATCCTAACCATTTCCTCTTTTGGGTTTTCTCTCCCTTATTTGAGGTAGAGTACGGGTTAAGGTCTGTATAAAGCGACCCGTAGTGGTTTGAGAGATTCTTCTAACATAAAATGTGAAAAAGCCCTCTGACTGAAGCCCTCTTCCTCGGGTAAACCCAGTGCACCAGCTTCACACAAACACTTCATCTGTTTTTAACATCATAGCATGTCGGTGCCACCGGGCTCCTAGTCCGACTATCGATCCAAGTCACGACATCAAGGTGTAGCGTGGACGCCAGAGCCCGTGAAGAGTACCACGGCGGGACCATCCTGAAAGGGAAGACAACGTCCACATCTCTAGCCTCTAGGCCATGCCCGGAAGAGTGACAAGTGCTGAAACCACTTCAATGGACTTCACTGTGCCCCTAGCCCTTTCTAGTCCCTGCTTCAAAGCCAAGAGGAGCCTCTGGCAGTTCCCTCTCTCACTCTCTTTCCCTCTCTCCCTCACTTTCTCTCTCTCCAGTCCTTTGGGGTGGCTGGTCCTCCTCTCCTCCTCTCAGGCCTGTCAATGTCAAAGCCTGACTGAGTCCAGTCAAAGTCAGCTACCCCGCTCTCTCTCTCTCTCTCTGATGCTCCAGTCTCTTCCCCTCTGCATGGCTGGCCCTATCTGACAAGTGGAAATCACATAGATCCTAGCTCCTCGCTGAGCGAAGAAGACTTCTGAGTGCCGACTACCCTACAGCGATCAGTTGTCCTGAACCTTAAAGATGACACAGAGTGCATACATTTCCCTGTACTTCAGAAACTACTTGCAGTTTGAGTTTCATGAAAAAATTTGAAAGGGGGCAAGGGATATAAAAATGGTCTGCCTGCTACTCTGCTCGTGATGTTTTTTTTTTACTTTCTAGGATAAATAGAGAGGGAGGAAAGAGGGATGAGAGAAAGGGAGCTTCACTTGCCAAAAGGGACCTTGGGTTTTGCCCTGTGGGCATGGCAGCTTTCATTTTCCTCTGCCTCCATCACTATTCCCCCCGGTTTCCAGAGGTATGATTAAGTTTCACATATTGGAGTTATATCTGGCAACACGTCTTGTTTATCTGCTGGGCTTGATAACTGTACTGGTCTAGGTCCGAACGGGTGGGGGGAGGGGGGGGGGGGGTGTAGAGAGAGAAAGAGACTTGAACTCAATCTCTCTGTTTGACTCATTGATTTAGCCAGAGTTCATTGGCAACCCTTTCCAGCCACTTGTTATCTCAAGCTCCAGATTGGACCCAGGGTGGACTCCCCAGGACCCTCAGACCCCTAAGGCTAGCTGGGCAAGAGTCTGGTGATCAAGGTGGGCTTTCTCTGCCCAAGACAGGGAAGACAGTTATTCTGGGTGACTTGATGGGTTTTACTACCGGGTAATCACTGTTTGTTTGTGTGTTTGTTTATTTCAGTTAAAGTCCAGCCCTCAAAGTTACTCTCCTGATGTCCGCTGTGGGACTTGGTGGGGCGCACTATGGTTCAACCTTTTGGTTTTATTTTTTATAAACGGTATCCATTTTTAATAGGAGAGTCTAGGCTTTTTTTAATCAATACAAACGCTATGAATTATATTCTGCTCAAGTCCCAGGACAGTATGAGGGCGGGGGGGGGGGGGGGGGGGGGGGGGGGGGGGAGTTCTTTGGCAGAGGGGTGTAGGATGGAGAAGGAGGGAAAGGGAGGGGGGCTGTGGAGAGACAGGAGGGACGATGGCAGCCCAACTCAACTCAGGGATCATTTCACCAAAGTGGATGGTGCCACGTCTCCCAGACTTCTCTTATTGTCAAGGATTAGATGTGTCCAGCCGGACAAAGAGAAAGGAGAAAGAGAGAACGAGGGAGGGAGAGATAGCAAGAGAGATAGAGAGAGAGAGAGAAGGGTAGAGCTGTGCTTGCTGGACCCTGGCTGCGTTGCAGCGAAGCCTCAATTATTCATGGTGCAGTGCACATGTCAGGAGGCCGCCAGACAAGCACAAGAGCAAGGCCGAGCCCGAACGGCGAGCGAATCAAACGGCCGCGTCCACGGGCAAACCAGGCCCACAATGCACCTGGAGCAGAGCAGCAGCACGCCTCACCACGGCCTATCTCTACTGTTCTCTGGATAAACAGAGAACAAGGCTACCTGAGCACCGGCTGACTCTCCTGCTTCTCCTCTGGAGCCAGGAGCTGCTGGCCTGCTGTTGTTGTTGGGTTCCATCTGCTCACGGCTCATTACTTTTTCAACCACTTCAATCTTAGACTATCCTATATCTCCTCTGTGGTTCCACTTTCTGTGAGTGTGTGCGCATGTCCCCAAAATGTCTACATTAGCTTGGGTTGTGAATGGTTTCCCCAGGTGGCCACAGAGGGACTGGATGGTGATGGTTCAGGAATCTCATCTTGTCTTTATTTTACTGTCGACCGCTGACTGACTCTCTTCTCACTTTCTTTATTCCCTGTTCTTGCACCTTCCTCATCTATTGTCGGTAGACCATCCAGGCTGTATCACAACCAGCCGTGATTGGGAGTCCCACAGAGCGGCGCACAAAGGTGAAATAAAATAAAATAAAACGTTTCTCAAAGCTGTTAGAATTCCATGGATGTATTATTGTTCTAGTTGCCAAAAGAGCCTTTTACACTTGGCCATTGCTCAACACCTGTCAATTAACAATTTCTATTCCACTCAGAGGTGGTAGAATTATGGACTGTTGGCACTATGGCGACCGTGGGCCACCCAGGGCTATGGGCAGCCATTCCAGAATCTTCTGAGCCCAGTGCATGCCTGGGGTGACCTCTCCGTGCTCCCTGTCAGTGACAGCGGGGAACCAATCAGAGAGCTCGTCACTGGCTGACCCTGTGCTGTATTTTAGCAGAGAATCAGGACTGTGAGGTTGGTGAGGCCAAATACGGGGAGAAATGAATACACAGTACATTTAAATCACGATTTTGTGAATTTGCCATTGTTTACAGCATAAATTCACCCCAGTTTTGGGTTGATGCTCTCTTCCGGGTAAAACTATTTCCAAGAAAAGTTTTCTAGGATATGTTGAGCTGATTTTCAAATGGAAGTATCAAAATGGTCTATTTACATTTTTTTTTTTTATCAAACCTTTATTTAACCAGGTAGGCCAGTTCAGAACAAATTCTCTTTTACAACTGTGACCTGGCCAAGATAAAGCAAAGCAGTGCAACAAAAACAACAACACAGAGTTACACATAAACAAACGTACAGTCAATAACACAATAGAAAAAAAAATGAAAAATCTATGTACAGTGTGTGCAAATGTAGAAGAGTAGGGAGGTAAGGCAATAAATAGGCCATGGAGGCAAAATAATTACAATTTAGCATTAACACTGGAGTGATAGATGTGCAGATGATGATGTGCACGTAGAGATACTGAGGTGCAAAGTAGTAAGAGGATAAGTAACAATATGGGGATGAGGTAGTTGGGTGGGCTATTTACAGATTGGCTGTGTACAGCTGCAGCGATCGGTAAGCTGCTCTGACAGCTGATGCTTAAAGTTAGTGAGGGAGATATAAGACTCCAGCTTCAGTGATTTTTGCAATTCGTTCCAGTCATTGGCAGCAGAGAACTGGAAGGAAAGGCAGCCAAAGAAAGTGTTGGCTTTGGGGATGACCAATGAAATATACCTGCTGGAGCGCGTGCTACGGGTGGGTGTTGCTATGGTGACCAATGAGCTGAGATAAGGCGGGGCTTTACCTAGCATAGACTTATAGATGACCTGGAGCCAGTGGGTTTGGCGACGAATATGTAGTGAGGGCCAGCCGACGAGAGCATACAGGTCGCAGTGGTGGGTAGTTTATGGGGCATTGGTGACAAAACGGATGGCACTGTGATAGACTGCATCCAATTTGCTGAGTATAGTGTTGGGGACTATTTTGTAAATGACATCTCCAAAGTCAAGGATCGGAAGGATAGTCAGTTTTACGAGGGTATGTTTGGCAGCATGAGTGGGCAGTCACAATAGGGGCAGTCCTTTTACACCTCCAGGCTATTCTGTACAGATATCAGATACACCGAGACACGGTACAGATATAAGGCACTTTTCAAGGATGATTTTGGGGGTTTCTTCCTGGTGTGTTTTCATACAGTAGATCTGTTTGATATATAGCATTGTTTATTTTCCTCTGGGTTTTTGCACTTCCATGAGCAGTGACTTGTTCTTCTGAGTATTTGTTAGCTGGAAAATATCAGCTTTCACAGACACCCTGAGAGAGAGTGAGAGAAAAGAGAGAGAGAGAGAGAGAAAAGAGAGCGAGAGAGAGAAAGGGAGAAAGAAAGGAGAGAGAGAAAGAAAGGAGAGAGAAAGAACTCCTCTGTGTCGAGTAGTCCTCAGGAGGTGCGGCTCTCAACACCACTTGACAATACATCATTGGCCAATCCCCTGGCCCTTGTATTCTAAACTGTATTTTCCCCGGCCCAACCGACAGACATGAAATGTGTACGGGTTTAATAGGTCTTCTGATGTGGTCAAGTCGAGCAGAAGCATAGCATTATGTCCCTAGGAAGAAAAAAAATCACTTTTTTAGAGGCGTTGGTCATGTTATCGGTCAATGAATCTCTCTCTCTCTCTCTCTCTCTCTCAGAAATGTAACATGTTTCTCTTGGACCTGAACTCCTCAACATCAATTTAAAGGAATGTGCACAGGGTAGGGTTAGTGTTGTCCACTCTACTCTCTCAGGGAGTTCACTCCAATTCCCCTCTCTGTTTGCTGCCACATGTAATATGTATTACATTCTGCGGGGTGGAATAGGCTTTTGTATTAAAGGGTAGACTGTTAGACTGTCAAGCTGCAAAAGGACAGTTGACGAGACCCTGTAAGGATGCTGGTGAACCCCTGACAACCATATGGGACAATTTGCCTTAGATATTACATGTCTTGTGTCTATTTGATACAAATGCTGTCCTTTACACACAGGATGGAATCTTACAAACAACACCAAGTGGAGACCGTGCCTTTGTGTGCAATGTCTGCAAAGTGCAATGCAGCCTCCCACCAATCTGAAGCTTGATGCCATGGTTTAATGAAATAACCAGTCAAACATCTGCCGAGTGTTATTCAAGGCGGTTAACAGGAAAGGTGTGTGTGTACAGAAGTATTAGCAGTATCGGTCTAATACCATTGCCAGTACCTCTGACATACACACACTGCTGCTGCCCCAGTTACTCGTCTCCTCTCCGCCAAAACGGATCCCTCTCTCTTTCTCTCTCCTGATGGATGACAAGGCTCTAGAGAAAAGGAGGACAGAAATCCCTCCTTTCTTCCCTCAGTGAAGACGGTAATAATAACTCATTTAATAAGACGCCACATCAGCTGTTTTCCTTTACCCAAAGATCAGTGGCGTTCTTCGTCTTCCGCCACATATTTCCCCTGGAACCGGAGGAGCTGAACTGAAATAAATACTACATGTTTACTTTTAGTTTTTAATGTCCGTCTGTTGTTACATTGAATGACTGATCTCCGGATCAAGAGTGTATCAAATTAGAATTATTTCACAATTACATAACCCTCTATCCACTTAAAATCTTGGCCCAGCGCAGTCAAAATTCAGTTTTTCCAGTGTTTTGTGTCATATTGTACAACAGCTGATGAAACTAACACTGTAAAAGTGTGAAAAAATGTGATCAGTGTTGTTATAATCGACACGGGTCCTTCTAATCAGCAGGTTTGCATGGGCGGGGGTTTCGGCATTCCATGGTGACATCACCATGCATAGATAATATGACATGTAAAGCAAGTTCCTAACGAGTTCCGGATGCCAAGCTAGAGGTCTGTGAGACGTTCACAGCGATGGGGAAAGAAGTTTTGATCAAGAGAGACCTTTAGAAAATATGAACATTTTCTCTACCTAAACACCTTGTAGTTAGTAATTTGATTATACTAGATTTAGAACTCTTATAAGTAATTTCAAGTCTTATTCATGCAGTTTTGTTGAATAGGAAATACATCATATAAAATAGCATTACTAGTTATTGTTTATGGTACTCTCATGATAGTGCCATACTTGGGGGATGATGTAGATTACATTTTAGATTTAATTTAGTTACATTTATAAAATGTCCACTGCAGCTGTTTTTATCTCAATATCAAATCATTTCTGGGTAACAATAAAATACCTTACTGTGATTGTTTTGAATTCAAATGGGCAAAAATAAACAAAAATGGCTTCTTAGCAAAGAGCAATTTCCCAAGCAAGAATTTTGCTAGGTTTGGTCTGGGAGTGTTGAGGGGAAAATTAAAAACTAGCTTTGGAACCCTCTGTCTTAACGGTCTATTAACTTATTTACCACATGGTGATGTCACCATGGAAAGGCCAAAGGTTCATCTAGTCAAAACAGGCTGAAATGTCAGGCGGTCTATTCAAACAGCTCTTACACTAAAAGGGCAGTATCCTCATTTTCACAAATTCACAGTATTATTCCAACTTCATATTGTGGAAATATGTAGAAATTTACAGGAGCAATTATGGTGCTTTGCTTAACTGCTTTGCTCAAGGGCACATCACCAGATTTTTCACTTAGTCGGCTCAGGGATTCAAACCAGCGACCTTTAAATTACTGGCCCGTAACTTTTAACCGCTAGCCTACCTGCCACCCCAGGAAACTCACTGCCAGGCTACCTGCCACCAATGTTCCCTTTAAGCTGCACAGGGACTGCCGAGCAGAAGAAATATCAGTCCGTTCACTCAGCTTTCTAGAGTTTTCCCCGATTGTTAACATTCAACGTTTCCCTTTACTGTGGGAATTGTGATCGAATCAATGCAATATTAGCCCATTTCAGTGCAACATACCGAAACGAACTATGCAAACGTAGTATGCAAAACAAACTATGCAAGAGACTGTTTTGTAGGCAGAACTCATCGGAGTAGGATTCTATTGCGTTGACTGACAGGCACGACTCAGGCCCATACTCTAGTCTACATAGACTGGTGCGCCATAACCAATCAGAGCTGCAGTAGGCCTATGTGCAAATACACCGCTGCCATACATGGATCTGTGCCATTCACTTTGAACTGCTGTTTACAGCATGAGCGGTCTTGAGTAGATGAGTTTGTTTTGAGATCAAAGCGAGAGCTGCATCAGCCACACGCACACATTTGTTCATATTCTTTGCCAGTTAGTGAGTTATTAGCCCAGTTATAGATAATTTGTAGACAGCAATGAAGGAGTGAATGCTTCCTACAAGAGCACAAAACATGTACATTTCTAGACATCTTTGAAAAGAGAGTCAGGTGAAGAGCTTTTTTTTGTCTTAAAAGGGAAGTGTTGTATTTTGAGACATGCTTGAATAAGCTCAGTAGCCAATAGGCAGAGGGTAGCATAATTTGTCTGATTCACTGTAATAATGATATGGGTATAATAATTCATTTTATTTTGTAAAGTGGTTTCTTGCATCAACCAACCATTTTCAGTTTGTAGGAAAAGTAGGTTAACGGGTTAATGTAAAGCCCTGTATGTTTTTTTCAAAAGTCTCACGGAATGTTTTTATTTAACGTGGCAAAATAACAAATTCTTATTTACAATGACGGCCTACCCCAGCCAAACCCTCCCCTAACCCGGACGACGCTGGGTCAATGATGTGCCGCCCTATGGGACTCCCGATCACGACCAAGTTGTGATACAGCCCGGGATCGAACCTGAATGATAGAACAGCTATTTCCATGTTAAAATGTTATGGGATGCATTTTTTCCATTGTTTATGATGGTTGACCATTCTGGTAGGCTTACATTATGGTCAAATAGCCACTTAAAATTGTAACTTACAGCACGTACAGCCCCAGTGTTCACAGTAAACACACAGATGTTGCACATTGCCTGCCACCCTGGAAACTCAACTTTTTGACTGCACCGGGCACTTAAGGATCAACTGTGGACAGAGAAGAGGAAAGAGGAGTGGCGGAGAAGCAGCCGCCACTAGGCTAATTAGCATGGGCTCACTGCTCCACCAGGCTACAGTTAATTACACACCTGGTGTGGTGGCATTGGCTCTGTGTACACACACACACACACACATATATAGACATACACACACACCCCCCTCCCTGCAAGGGAAGAAAACAAATATACATCCACACACACTAAAGGCACTCCCCCACACTGGCCTATTGTGTGGACAATGCAAAGCAAGCGCATCGGTGGTCTGCCCTGAGATGGCTCCAGTGACTGCTTCATCAGCATCCCATAATTTATGTTGTGTTAATTAGGTCCCTGTGGCTGGGCCTGGCTGCTAGCGGTGACTTCATGCTCACACCAAGGGAGGTGTGGGTGTGTGTGTGACACAGAGAGAGAGAGAGAAAGAGAGAGAGAGAGAGAGCAAAAGTTAGAGGGGGAAAGAGATAAAGAGAGTAAAAAGAGAGAGAGAGAGAGGGAGAGAGAGAGAGAGAGAGAGAGAGAGAGAGAGCGAGAGCGAGAGAGAGAGAGAGAGAGAGAGGGAGAGAGAGAGAGAGAGAGAGAGAGAGAGAGAGAGAGAGAGAGAGAGGGAGAGAGAGAGAGAGAGAGAGAGAGAGCGAGAGAGAGAGAGAGGGAGAGAGAGAGAGAGAGCAAAAGTTAGAGGGGGAAAGAGATAAAGAGAGTAAAAAGAGAGAGAGGCTCCTTGCAGACATCAGTCGCATTAACATGCCCTCAGCATTGGCATCAAACTGAGATATAGACAAGTCATAATTAATGCTGGTGAATTATTAATGGCGCATGAGTCCTCATTGTGTGTGTATGTGTGTGCATGCATGTGTCCATACCTTCTCAGTGCTTCAGTTGTTGCAGGACAAGTCTCTTTTCACACACACACACCTTCGCTGATTAGGACGAATGACATCACCTGGAACTGGGGTATAAAGCTCAGCTGCAGCTGCCGGGGCCCCAGCTCCGCTCCACCATGGCCCTACCTGGCTCATTAGCCATAGTCAGTGTCAGAGGTCAACACTGCACCGTGGAGCCCAGTGGAGCTTGGTGGAGCAGGGGCCACAGACACACAGCTATCCCAGCAGGAGCAGCAGGACCAGGGGCTGAGTTATTAAGACACTGCCTGCTGCCAGGGGCTGGTACAGGTCAACATCACACAGGTCTGGGAGGACTGGAGGATGTCCTGGGAGAGAGAGATGTAGACACAGATTTAAACACAAGTACACACCCACACACCTCAGATGTACACACACACACAGAAGTACACACATAAACTCAGCGCTCATGAACGAACAGAGACAGACAGACAGACAGACAGACAGACAGACAGACAGACAGCTAGACAGTGCACACAAAGGTAAACAGTAGCTGAAGGTATGCCTACAGTATGTGAACTCAAAAATATTATGTGTGTGGGATTCAATGCAAAATACTGACCCAGGCAAAGTTGACACATATGGTAATACATAGTCACACCAGACCAGTACACATTGTGTAAGAAATTATTATTGTGTGGTCTGTTTTATAGCCTTGATTTATAATGCAATTCCACGAGGGAATTCAGGCTTTAAGTCGAATCCAAACGGGATAGGCCACTAGAAATGTATAGAGCTGATTTTATTTATTGATACAGCAAGAAATACATTGTAACAAAACATATCCACACATTTTGCAAATGAAATTTTAGGGATTTGACCCAGTCAAAACCCGATTCAGAACCTTACTGAAAAATGTCTGATTTAGGAAATATCTAAACCAATACAGCATGAGACAAAGCCAAACATATTTGTTATGGTACTGTATTCTAGTGGCATATACAGTTGAAGTCGGAAGTTTACATACACCTTAGCCAAACACATTTAAACTCAGTTTTTCACAATTCCTGACATTTAATACTCATAAAAATTCCCTGTCTTAGGTCAGTTAGGATCACCACTTTAGTTTAAGAATGTGAAATGTCAGGATAATAGTAGAGAGAATGATTTATTTCAGCTTTTATTTCTTTCATCACATTTCCAGTGGGTCAGAAGTTTACATACATTCAATTAGTATTTTGTAGCATTGCCTTTAAATTGTTTAACTTGGATCAAACGTCTCGGGTAGCCTTCCACAGGCTTCCCACAATAATTAATTTTGGCCCATTCCTCCTGGCAGAGCTGGTGTAACTGAGTCAGGTTTGTAGGCCTCCTTGCTCGCACACACTTTTTTCAGTTCTGCCCACAAATTTTCTATGGGATTGAGGTCAGGGCTTTGTGATGGCCACTCCAATACCTTGACGTTGTTGTCCTTAAGCCATTTTGGATGTATGCTTGGGGTCATTGTCCATTTGGAAGACCCATTCGCGACCAAGCTTTAACTTCCTGACTGATTTCTTGAGATGTTGCTTCAACATATCCACGTAATTTTCCATCCTCATGAAGCCATCAATTTTGTGAAGTGCACCAGTCCCTCCTGCAGCAAAGCACCCCCACAACATGATGCTGCCACCCCCGTGCTTCACAGTTGGGATGATGTTCTTCGGCTTGTAAGCCTCCCTCCCTTTCCTCCAAACATAACGATGGTCAATATGGCCAAACAGTTCTATTTTTGTTTCATCAGACCAGAGAACCTTTCTCCAAAAAGTATGATCTTTGTCCCCAGGTGCAGTTGCAAACCGTAGTCTGGCTTTTATATGGTGGGTTTGGAGCAGTGGCTTCTTCCTTGCTGAGCAGCTTTTCAGGTTATGTCGATATAGGACTTGTTTTACTGTGAATATAGATACTTTATTACCCGTTTCCTCCAGCATCTTCACAAGGTCCTTTGCTGTTGTTCTGGGATTGATTTGCACTTTCGCACCAAAGTACGTTCATCTCTAGGAGACAGAACGCGTCTCCTTCCTGAGCGGTATGATGGCTGCGTTGTCCCATGGTGTTTATACTTGCGTACTATTGTTTGTACAGATGAATGTGGTACATTCAGGCGTTTGCAAATTGCTCCCAACCAGACTTGTGGTCTACAATTATTTATCTGAGGTCTTAGCTGATTTTTTCCCCCTATGATGGCAAGCAAAGAGGCACTGAGTTTGAAGGTAGTGTCCAGAGCATGGAGGCGCAACCAGGAGACAGGCCAGTACATCAGGAGACGTGGAGGAGGCCGTAGGAGGGCAACAACCCAGCAGCAGGACCGCTACCTCCGCCTTTGTGCAAGGAGGAGCAGGCGGAGCACTGCCAGAGCCCTGCAAAATGACCTCCAGCAGGCCACAAATGTGCCATTAGGTACCGAGATGAGATCCTCAGACCCCTTGTGAGACCATATGCTGGTGCGGTTGGCCCTGGGTTCCTCCTAATGCAAGACAATGCTAGACCTCATGTGGCTGGAGTGTGTCAGCAGTTCCTGCAAGAGGAAGGCATTGATCTGCACATCTGGGACATCATGTCTCGCTCCATCCACCAACGCCACGTTGCACCACAGACTGTCCAGGAGTTGGCGGATGCTTTAGTCCAGGTCTGGGAGGAGATCCCTCAGGAGACCATCCTCCACCTCATCAGGAGCATGCCCAGGCATTGTAGGGAGGTCATACAGGCACGTGGAGGCCACACACACTACTGAGCCTCATTTTGACTTGTTTTAAGGACATTACATCAAAGTTGGATCAGCCTGTAGTGTGTGACTCCAAATCCAGACCTCCATGGGTTGATAAATTTGATTACCATTGATAATTTTTGTGTGATTTTGTTGTCAGCACATTCAACTATGTAAAGAAAAAAGTATTTAATAAGAATATTTCATTCATTCAGATCTAGGATGTGTTATTTTAGTGTTCCCTTTATTTTTTGAGCAGTGTACATCCACAGGTACACCTCCAAATGACTCAAATTATGTCAATTAGCTTATCAGAAGCTTCGAAAGCCATGACATAATTTTCTGGAATTTTCCAAGCTGTTTAAAGGCACAGTCAACTTAGTGCATGTAAACGTCTGACCCACTGGAATTGTGATACAGTGAATGATAGGTGAAAAAAATCTGTCTGTAAACAATTATTGGAAAAATTACTTGTGTCATGTACAAAGTAGATATCCTAAACGACTTACCAAAACTATTGCTTGTTAACAAGAAATTTGTGGAGTGGTTGAAAAACTAGTTTTAATGACTCCAACCTAAGTGTGTGTAAACCTCCGACATCAACTGTAGATCAGGGATTCTTGAAAGATGGGACAATCTTCTTAATATTAACAACATTTGAAATATAAATTTTGATAGACCAAAGTACCAGCTATCACACCGTGTAAAGGAACAACCTAATTCTTAAATGTTTTCATAAAATGCAACTAACTGGATTCATGTCAACTCCCTCAAACACCGTAAAGGCATTTCATTTGTACATGTATTGTCTGACAAGGGTTTTTAAAGGCCTTGTGTAACGTCCGTCGTTAAGGGTAGACCAAGACGCAGCGTGATTTGGGTTCATCTGTCACGCCCTGGTCTAAGTATTTTGTGTTTATCTTCATGTATTGGGTCAGGCCAGGGTGTGGCATGGGGTTTTTGTATTGTGGTGTGTTTTGTCTTGGGGTTTTGGTGTGTATGTATTGGGATTGTAGCTAGTGGGGTTATCTAGCAAAGTCTATGGCTGTCTGGAGTGGTTCTCAATCAGAGGCAGGTGTTTATCGTTGTCTCTGATTGGGAACCATATTTAGGCAGCCATATTCTTTGAGTTTGTCGTGGGTGATTGTCCTTAGTGTCCGTGTTAATGAGCACCAGAATGAGGCTGTCTCGGTTTTCGTTACGTTTATTGTTTTGTAGTTTTTGTATTGATTCGTGTTTACGTTGTGTTATTAAACATGGATCGCAATCTACACGCTGCATTTTGGTCCGACTCTCCTTCTCACCTAGAAAACCGTGACAGAATCATATTTTATTAAAATGTGAACCAGCAAAAAAAACAAAAACATTACGAAGAACGAAAAGCTTCTTCGTGCAAAATACATGCAAACAAACAAAGACAAGATGCCACAACAGAAGGTGGGAAAAAGGGCTGCCTAAGTATGATCCCCAATCAGAGACAACGATAGACAGCTGCCTCTGATTGGGAATCATACTGGGCCAACAAAGAAAAAGAAAACATAGATATACATAATCACACCCTGACCTAATCAAAATATAGAGAATAAACAGGGATCTCTAAGGTCAGGGCATGACACCTTGACTGTTCAATTCTAACATTAGATTATTCAAATATGTGATACAAATCTCCAAATGTATTTTGGTTTTATTTTGTATATTTTAATAAATGCTCCAGGGCTAATTTCATTAGCATTTTGGCATGTTTTTCTAGGTTCAGAACATAAAATAACATGTATAAAGCAAACATGATCCCTTAGATATAGAACAGTAAATACTTCAATGGTTTAAGCATTTGTTGCAGAACAGGGAAAGTTTTTTTTCTGAATATAAACAAAGAAAATCGATCTTCAGGGGGTTAGTTGACAAGCCACTGATTGAGTTGACGACAAATACTCAAAACACAAATATTTTTGCCTCTAAAGATAAAACATTAATAAAAACATGACCATTCTATCAGGAAATGAATAATTTTGAAAATATTTGGACAATTCCAAAATAAATTATTTCCCTTATAAAATTCCCCTAAATGTATTTTTAAGCTAAAATAAGGCAACAAAATAAATATTTTTTTAAACTATAAAAATAACGTTTCCCTGCCGGACAAGGATTGTCCCGACATTTAAGAACTAGGATATAAAAAAGGTAGAGTCCATTATTTATGTATCTGTGGTGTTGAAGGAATAAATAAGCCTTTTTAACACACACACACACACACACACGCACACGCACAAACACACACACGCACAAACACACACACACACACACACATATATACACACACACACACACACACACTCACACACACACACACACACGCACACACACACACACACACACACACACACACACACACACACACACACACACACACACACACACACACACACACACACACACACCACAGAGGTACTCACTGACAAGTAGCATGTTGCTCTCTCTTCTTTTTACCCATACATACAGAAAGCAATAATATCTCCCCTGGACATTTAAATTGCTAATCACAGCATAGCTTTAACATCACACAGACAATAAATGATTTAGACGTATGTCCAGCCTGTATAATTACAGATGTATTTTTCTCAGTCTGTCCAACATTGAAAATGTATCACGGTAATCCAGTGATGTTTAAACCAGATGAAATGGTAATTACAGTGCTCATTATTTAAACCCAGATCAAGGACAGGGGAACCTGAGGGGGGGAAGTGGATACCCTGGGTGGCTGTAGTATGGGGGTGGTGTGAGGGGTGTTACTTGGATGGCTGTAGGATGGGTGTGTGAGGGGTGAGACGAGGGAGAGGGGTGAGGCACTCAGTGTAAATGGGCCAAAGCCCCTATGAACCCCCAACCTCCATAAACACATACCTGTACAGATGCCACCCCCCCCCCACACACACACACACACACACCCACACACAGTCTTTCTGAGGAACATAATGACACAGCTGGAGTTGAACAGAACTCAATGCCACAGTCACAACCATGTTTTTGGTGCATTATTTGGCTACTTGCCAACCCGTTGGAGATGTTTTTCTCTGCTCTTGTTGCATCAGAATGACACGAATCAAAAAATAAAAGGCAAGTTTGTCTACACTCTGACTCTGTGTTATGGCTGGCAGTTAGAGAAGGGGACATGAGGGAGGTTATGTCCTTATGTTTGTCTACACTCTGACTCTGTGTTATGGCTGGCAGTTAGAGAAGGGGACATGAGGGAGGTTATGTCCTTAAGTTTGTCTACACTCTGACTCTGTGTTATGGCTGGCAGTTAGAGAAGGGGACATGAGGGAGGTTATGTCCTTAAGCTTGTCTACACTCTGACTCTGTGTTATGGCTGGCAGTTAGAGAAGGGGACATGAGGGAGGTTATGTCCTTAAGTTTGTCTACACTCTGACTCTATGTTATGGCTGGCAGTTAGAGAAGGGGACATGAGGGAGGTTATGTCCTTAAGTTTGTCTACACTCTGACTCTATGTTATGGCTGGCAGTTAGAGAAGGGGACATGAGGGAGGTTATGTCCTTAAGTTTGTCTACACTCTGACTCTATGTTATGGCTGGCAGTTAGAGAACGGGACATGAGGGAGGGTATGTCCTTAAGTTTGTCTACACTCTGACTCTGTGTTATGGCTGGCAGTTAGAGAATGGGACACGAGGGAGGTTATGTCCTTAAGTTTAAAGATGAAAGGCTCACAGAGAAGGACGACAGAGAGACCTTAATGTGTGGAGAGGGTTTGTCTGAGACTGGACTCCTGGGTGAGTTTTTCTGGGTTGTGATGGTGTGGAGAGAGGAGGGTGGGTGGAATGGTTATTGTCTGGTTGAATGCCGAGCTTTGGACACACGGGCCAAAAGGAGGGCGGCCCGGCGTCTCAGCATGCCCAGCCTCCCAGCCAGACAGCCAGCCCATCCCAGCGGCAGCGAGGCACAGAAAAACCACTGTAGCAAAAACAAGCCTCAAGATGTTGGAAAGAAAAAAAAAAGAAAAACTACTTTATCCACAAAATCAACAAGGAGAATGTCAATGTTTGGTCTCAGGGAGAGAGAGACACGTTTAAATATACATTTATTCAGACCGGGCTGAGATCAAACAGCAACATTGATCGGCTCTTCCCTCAACCCCCCCTCCCCTCTTTTCCTCCCTCCCTTCCTCTTTTTCCCTCTTCTCTGTGAGTATCGACTTTCTGCATGGGCCATCACCATGCCGATTCTGGCCCGCTGTCACCTGCCTCTCTTAGGGGCAGAGCCTGGATTATTATGGGATAGAGTTCATCTGATGGCCTTGTGTTGGGAGTGGAGGCTAAGAACACACACACACACACAAACACCCACCCACACACGTATACAACCACCCACCCACACACACACCTCTCTACGGGGCCCTCTTGTCTTACCAGCAGGGACAAATTGAGTTCCCTCGACCCAGTCCGAACACAAAACAAGTTTCTAATCAAGACAAGGACTGGCCAACGGATTCCTGCCAAACCCCAAGCTACATTTCCCCAGGCCCCTCATAGCCCCTCTCTGCATCGACCCAATGGGAAATCAGATTAACTCACTCCAGCCTATCAAGTGTAATTAGTCCATTCTCCGATATTGCTTAATTGCAAGGCCCGGCCTTTTTACAAAATGGGCTTGTCAGAACCCTTCCGAGGTGATAAAATATTTACAAGGGTATTTAAAAGGTAGGACGCAGCCCTAAATTAAAAGTGGCATCCTGTCTCCTGGTAAGGAATAACAGACTGATTGTGGAGTTAGAATGGTGACCGAGCCAGACAACCTGATGATGATGGTCATGAACAGGCTTCTACTCTCCAGACCACAACCAGTCAAATGGGCCGGGTCATATTTAAAAAGCGGGAAACGGTTGAATATGATTGGATGAACCACTTGTCAGTTATTGTTTTTGACGAATCACCTCCAGACCACAACCAAACGCCACAGTCAAACGAGGTGGATCATGATGTTCAATAAGCGGGAGATAGTTGAATATGATTGGATAAGCCACTTGTCAATTATTTGTTCTGACCAATCAGAATAATACAATGCTTGGTCAACGCTTGGACAACGCATCTCCAAAATAAGCCATAATGGACAATACTGCATAGGTGAGCATTTAATCATTCATCAATGAGTGAAGGGTGTCATTAGGACTTGAGGGGGGAGCGAGTTGTGCTGCAGTGCAGTTTCTGAAGCAACATCTCGTTGAGTGGAGAGAGCTAGAATGGGCATAGGAAGTAGATCGATAAGACCTGAGGCAGATGCAGAGGGAGTGATGGGTACTCCATGCAGCATCACACACACAGTGGTATATTACATTAGGAAGGCCAGCTCATGACGAAACACAGAGAAAATAATAACAAACAAAAAAACAAGAAGACAATTTTTTGTTTGGAGGGTATAGCTGTGAATCCCTAAGTTTGTTCAACTTGGTCTGTGTATTTCAGATAGACACAGGTGGGCTGTATCTAACAGAGAGAAAGGCAGCCCCCATCTAGATCAGTAGTGACTGAGATGGAGTTAACCTGTGCTCTCTAGGTAGTTACAGAACACTAGTTGTCTCATTTGAAAGCAGATCTCGGCTCTAAACAAGGGTCCAAATCAAATCAAATCAAATTTTATTTGTCACGTGCGCTGTGTACAACCGTGAAATGCTTACTTACTTAAGCCCTTAACCAACAACACAGTTCAAGAAATTGAGTTAAGAAAAAATGTACTAAATAAACTAAAGTAAAAAAATGCTTTTTAAAAAGGTAACACAATAAGGAGGCTATATACAGGGGGTACCGGTACTGAGTTAATGTTCGGGGGAACAGGTTAGTCAAGTAGCAGCAGTGTAAAAACAAAGGGGGGTTAATGTAAATAGTCTGGGTGGCCATTTGATGAATTGTTCAGCAGTCTTATGGGTTGGGGGTAGAAGCTGTTAAGGAACCTTTTGGACCTAGACTTGGCGTTTTGGTACCGCTTGCCGTGCGGTAGCAGAGAGAACAGTCTATGACTTGGTTGACTGGCCAATACACTACAATTCTGCCTCACTATCAATTACAGATTTGACTCTTGTATTGAATCAATTTGTTCAATTGAAATGTAAGTTTATTAATCACCATCATCCCTGTGATGGCAGATGATTCATCTGGATACTGTAGATCACCGTTTCCCAAACGATTCATCAAGATCAGCGTTTCCCAAACGATTCATCTGGATACTGTATGCCAAACCTGTCAGCAGTGACTGATATGAATGTATCTGAATAGATCCATATTCACATGTTGCCTCCACATGTCAACCAACTAATTGATTATGACAATATTTTCTGAATGAATTGCTTTGACATTAACATGTTTCATTATAACAGATGAACTCTGTGTCAATAATAATAATATGTTATTTAGCAGAGGCTTTTATCCAAAGCAACTTACAGTCATGCGTGCATACAATTTAAGTATGGGTGGTCCCGGGAATCAAACTCACAACCCTGGCATTGCAAGCACCATGCACTACCAACTGAGCCACACATGACCACTATATTTGGAGTGAACATGTTTGGTTTGATACAGACCAAGAAGGAGAATCTAGTGCAGAGAGAGCAGTAATCTAATTGGAGCTAAAGCTCCTCTTGTGGTCAGCCCAGACTAAGAACATCCACTGTATGTCCTCTCTGCTTCCCTCCAGTCCAGTTCAGTCCATCAGCCAGGACAGATCCACCTCTGACCCATCTGCCCTGTGGTTGGTGGGGCTGGTGATAGTCTAGATGTAGGTGACTGGTGGGTGGCCCAGTGGGACCCACTGTCCCTACGAGGGTGCCCCGCCACGGGTCACCTGGCGCCGTCTCTATTCCTCGTTATTTATCCCTGTCGGACAGTCCATTCCTCTTCCTGTCATCTCTCTCTCCTTCCTCATCCCCCATTCCCTCTCTTCCTCTCCGCTCAGCTGTGTCTGGCACTCGTCCTCCACTCTCCGCTCCCTGGAACTACAGCCAAGTGCCAGCTCCCTGGGCCAATGCCTGCTGAGTCCACCCCTCCACGCCGCCCCCATCCAGCCCCCAACAGCCCCCCTCCGGTAGCCCCATTACGCCCATCCCCCGCCCCGTAGGGTCATGTGACCACCTAATGATGGTGATGGCAGATCCAGAGCTGTGTGCTCTCGATGTATAAAGTTTAGTCCAGTAGTCTAGTGAGTTCCTCCGGCCCAGCCGGGGGTGGGGGGGATGGGTTGCGGTCTCCTCTCCGTGGCCCAGCAGTGGAGGTAATTATTTCCCCGGGTTGGTTGGGTCTGGGACTTGTCTCCTTGCCCCCGCCAGCTCCCTCAGGAGTGTCCAGGACGCGGCCCTCTTTTATTTCTTTCATTAGGAAAGTAGCAGCTAACGGAGGCAAGAGGCAGGAGGCAGCCGGACAGAGTGAAGGCCCCTCTTTTGGCCGGTGATAAATTGGTTCGCCTTGCAGGCTGGAGGTAGGTGGAGGGAGGGAGGGAGGGGGGTAGAATGACACGCAGAGGACATGAAGGGGGGAAGAACACAAAGAAGAAGAAGAAGTCACAAACAACATTAAAGGAGGTGAGGGAATCGGCAGCAGATAAAAAATATCTAGTTCAAAGAGAGAGCAAAGAGAGAGACAGGAGAAGTACACTTCCAGCTGCAGTCTCTGTCCATTCTGGCTCCTTAAATAACAACCCTATTCTGGGGTTGTATTAGCAAGAGACCACTGGTCTGCACATCAAGGACAGGCCCCAAAGTGCGAACAAGTGGTAGGCATTAACATGAATTGAAAGTCTGGTAATGACAGGAAAATAATTGGCATCATCTTCACTAGAGTTCCGGTTAAGGTGGAGGAATCCTCCAAAGCCATTTTCGGCGGTTTTGTACCTTGCAATTACTTTGCAGCGCTCACAGGCAGTTTAAAGTGACACAGCAGTGTAAAAAAAAGTGGGGAAGAAACGAGGGAGCGAAAAAGTGTAATTAGCGAAAGGGTTTCATGTGAGCAGCTCTTTGATTTATAATTCAGTAGCGCAGCGCTCCTGCTAACCCAAGGCTAATGCTCTACTGAATTAGCTAGACCTGCATGCGACTGGGAGAGGAGAGGGGCCAGCCAACCCAACATGGTGGGTAATTTGTGCTCTGTTTAAGGTGGGTTTAAAGAGGGCGAGAGACGTGAGGTCCATACCTGGCCCTGTCTCTCTCAACCATCCACCTGGCAGGCATCAGGCATCAGATCACAGGAAGAGGCGGAACATAGTAGAGGAGGGTCAGGGAGGTATGGATGATGGGAAGAAAGAAGGGTCTCTCTCTCTGATATCTAGCCAGATGAAAGGGATGAAGGGATAGGTTGGTAGGGACTGAGAGACCCCCCATCCCTCAAACTACAGGAAGGAAGAGGACCTCATATGAGGACTTCATAGGAGGACTGTAGTGACAACACTAATAGTTATTGTAATCTACTGCACACACAGTAGGCTCTTTATGTGACCTTTCATCTGACACTGCGTCTGTGTCATAAGAAAAAGTCGGACCAAGACGAGACCAAAAATATGTAGTGTAGCTACCATTTAGAATAGTAGACATACAGAATCGTTTCTAATCAGATAGCTGCTTTGATGATGCTGCAGTGCTCTCTGTTCTCTGCTATAGTAGCCTGGTTTCTACTCGACAGTTAGGCTTTTTCCTCCTCAGTCTGTCTCCCCCTGGGTTCAATGATTCCCCCCTGATCATCTTCTTCTCTGACGCACTTATAAAGCTAATGTGCTGACTTTAGGTTTTCAACCCGCCGTGATCCCCCACAATCCCCTCTGTTCCCTCCGTTCCCCCGTTCACATTCCCGAGCGAGGATCCGCTGCCGCGGCGCCGCCTTTGATCGCATACAGGCAGTCCCCGGTTAACGGTTTAAAACGTCTCAATTCCTTGACGATGTTGGGCCTCGGCGGTTCAGTTAAAGAGCGTTTCCCCATCACCGCACCCCTGTCCAAATTCACAGCTCTTAAACGAAGAGGAACCCCTTTCTACGAGTTTCCCATCACCAGCACTGCTTTCAAGTTTCAAGTGCCCCTCGATAGTGTGCCGTAGATGTAAGCCCTAGATTTTGTCTCGCCCATCTTTGTCAAGCCCGTTTGCCAAATACTCAAAAGGGCCAATAAGCTAGGTCTTCATCGTTGCTCTCCAAGTAATCCTCAGCTCTGACTCTCTCTCAGAAATCAATGTAAAGGTTGAGAGGAGGTTAACTTGCAATTATTCACTCATTGGGGTTGGAAAGTAGTAAAATTTAAGGGATCACCCTTTTTTGTTAGTATGGGCATTGGTCTACATGATGCAATTAACTGCCCACATCATTCAACATTGTACATTTGGTAACAACAGTGTGTCAATATGTGACCCGTTTCAAGAAGCTAGGTGTATGTCACGTCACTTCACAGGAGAGGCATTTGAACATATACACTACCGGTAAAATGTTTTAGAACACCTACTCATTCAAGGTTTTTTCTTTATTTGTACTATTTTCTACATTGTAGAATAATAGTGAAGACGTCAACACTATGAAATAACCCATAGAGAATCATGTAGTAACCAAAAAAGTGTTAAACAAATCAAAATGCATTTTATATTTGTTTTTCTTCAAATAGCCACCCTTTTCCTTGATGACAGCTTTGCACACTCTTGGCATTCTCTCAACCAGCTTCACATGGAATGCTTTTCCAACTGTCTTGAAGGAGTTCCCACATATGCTGAGCACTTGTTGGCTGATTTTCCTTCACTATGTGGTCCGACTCATCCCAAACCATCTCAATTTGGTTGAGGTTGGAGGATTGTGGGCACTCCATCACTCTCCTTCTTGGTAAAAAAAAGCCCTTACACAGCCTGGAGATGTGTTGGGTCATTGTCCTGTTGAAAACAAATGATAGTTCCAAGTCCAAGCCAGATGGGGTGGCGTATCACTGCAGAATGCTGTGGTAGCCATCCTGGTCAAGTGTGCCTTGAATTCTAAATAAATCACAGACAGTGTCACCAGCAAAGCACCTCCACACCATAACACCTCCTCCTCCATGCTTTACGGTGGGTAATATACATGCGGAGATCATCCTTTCACCCACACCGCGTCTCACAAAGACATGGAGGTTGGAACCAAAAATCGCAAATTTGGACTCCAGACCAAAGGACAAATTTCCACCGGTCTAATTTCCATTGCTCGTGTTTCTTGGCCCAAGCAAGTCTCTTCTTATTATTGGTGATTCATACAATCTGATTCACACAATCTGCTCTGAACAGTTGATGTTGAGATGTGTCTGTTACTTGAACTCTGTGAAGCATTTATTTGGGCTGCAATTTCTGAGGCTGGTGACTCTAATGAACTGATCCTCTGCAGCAGAGTCTTCCATTCATGTGGCGGTCCTCATGAGAGCCAGTTTCATCATAGCACTTGATGGTTTTTGCAACTACATTTGAAGAAACTCAACATTCTCAACATTTTCTGTATTGACTGAGCTTCATGTCTTAAAGTAATGATGGACTGTCGTTTATCTTTGCTTATTTGAGCTGTTCTTGCCATAATATATGCTTGGTCTTTTACCAAATAGGGCTATCTTCTGAATACCCCCCAACCTTGACACAACACAACTGATTGGCTCAAACGCATTAAGAAGGAAAGAAAGTGCACAAATTAACTTTTAAGAAGGCACACCTTTTAATTGAAATGCATTCCAGGTGACTACCTCATGAAGTTGGTTGAGAGAATGCCAAGAGTGTGCAAAGCTGTCATCGAGGCAAAGGGTGGCTACTTGAAGAATCTCAAATATAAAATATATTTTGATTTGATTTGTTTAAAACATTTTTGGTTACTACATCATTCCATATGTGTTATTTCATAGTTTTAATGTCTTAACTATTATTCCACAATGTAGAAAATCAAGAAAAACCCTTGAATGAGTAGGTGTTCTTAAACTTTTGACTGGTAATGTACGTAAAACCTTTTTTTTTTATCAAAATGTGTTTTTTGGTAGAAATGCCACAGGACGACACAGGACATCTTACTTATTTAAAGGGGTTCATCCATGTATACGGTAAGTCTAGCTACATTTTCAGATATTATGCATTTCTAAATTTTGTCAGAAAGTCATTTTCATTGCTAGCTTGTTGGCTTGTTGGCTTGCTAGCTAATGATACGTGTATGATCTGTGTAGTAATTGTATTTGTATCTCAGAAATATATTTGCATTGCTAGTTATAGCCTAATGTTAGCTAGCTAGCTAACACTGAACCTCATCAGTTAGCTTTAGCTACCTGCAGATTCATACCACAGCATTTCATGTATGGTGGCTAGCTATGACAATCCATTTGTATTACTAGTAGTACTATATGGTTTGGGATTTTGGTTCATTGCTAGCTAGCTACATGTCTGAACAAAAGTCTACACTTCTCCAGATGATTATTGGCCCATGAATTTAGACAAGTGTGTCTGGGTGAGCATCATCTAATAATGATAAAATATTTCTACAATATTTTTATCCAGACACTTCCTGTTTTTGATATTGCTACTATGCAAGTAACCATTTCACTGTACTGTTTACACCTTCTGTATCCTGTGCATGTGACAAATAAACTTAGATTTGATTTGATATAGTGTGTGTTTACCAGATACGGTAATGTGAAGAACAACATGACCTATACCAAAGATAGATTAGGATATAGGCCAAGGACTGTATAAAGTTACCTGGAGTTTTTCATTATCGTAGGCTACTACTGTCACCACTTTTAGTCTTGGGTTATTTACTACACTACTTTACTCACTCTGTTTAGCACATGGCCTCACATGTGACTCCTTAAAGAGATGGGTGGAGCTAAGGCTTAAGAGGGTGTGAACAATGCTGAATAGGTGTAGACAAAGAAGAGCTCTCCAGTAGGTGTACCAAAACATTCAAGGGCCATTTTCTGTGTGGTTACAAGCTTATCAACATTCAATGCAGAATTACTTTCCCATTGTTCCTCAACTTCAGTGTAAGATATATAATTGTGTAGCTCTGAATCTCTATATTTATCCAATGTAAAAAACACTATTTTAAATTTTGCAACACAAGACTGAATAGAAGTGGTCGGTCAGATATATCCATAAACATGTGTAAACCTACCTCATGCACCACTGGGGTAAAAGTTCAGTAGTTTAGCTGTTGTCCTAAACTCTTATTCTTCATGACAGAGGTGCTACTATCTAAATGTATCCTGGTCCATCTATCACGGTTTAACTACTCTTCCACAGAGATGTGGCCATAGAGGTCTGCTGTGTGTGTGTCTGTGTGTGTGTGTGTAAAAGTAGGCTAGCTCTGGGACGGCGCGGGAACTGCCAGGAAACCTTGGCTAATGTCAACCTGATCGAGGCTCAACCCAGTGGGGTGGGATGTTCCACTATAACCCTCGGCACCGGATCTAGCACCATAATTAATATGTTGTTGTATCAAAGTTGAAGCGTTTGCCTCCAAAATGTCCCGTGCACCGCTCCCCTTATTGAAGACCTGACCTCCAAGCAGCTGAAGGTTGCTCCGGAACTTGGCTCGCCCCTGAGCGAAAACATCTGCTCCCCTCGCAGGGTGGACCAGCGCGGCGGACCCTGCGTCTCAGCTGGCTCCTCTAGCCCAGCAAGAGAGCCCTTCTCCTGTCCTCGCTCGCTGACCCCCGCATTTATAACCCCGCCAGCAGCCCCACACATGCCCCCTAGACCCAAGCCCCCGGCACAGCTCTGGCCTGTTCCATCACCTTACTCCTCCTCTGCCAACGCCAGCCCGCGTGTCAGTGTGGTCACTCCACCACTGAGAGGACTGATCCTGTCTTGTCATCCCCCATCGCAGCCTGTCGAGAGTAGAGGTGGGAGGGATGGAGGGAGGGAAGAAGGGAGGGAGGAGGAGGCATCTGTGGCGCTCCCACTAACCGGCGACTGTTGGAACGCTGACAGAAGCATCTGTCATCCCCTGCCTTCACACACTCACCTGCTGTCCGAGGGCCTGA
Organism: Oncorhynchus mykiss; assembly: GCF_013265735.2. Taxonomy (NCBI): domain Eukaryota; kingdom Metazoa; phylum Chordata; class Actinopteri; order Salmoniformes; family Salmonidae; genus Oncorhynchus; species Oncorhynchus mykiss. The sequence goes on along the minus strand of NC_048583.1, from coordinate 6,248,917 downwards.
CTCTCATTCCCTCTCTCTCGCTTTCTCGTCCCTCCCTCTCTCCCTTTCTCGTCCACCCCTCTCTCTCTCTTTCTTGCTGCAGAGCTGATAGGAAGCTCTCTTACGCCTCCTCCAGAAAAACTCTGCCATCTCTCGTTCTTGTTTAATCTGGAAAAGGTACATTCATTTTTGGACTTGGGGGTTAAAAACACAAATGCCGTCACTATCCATTTACAAAGTAATTCTACTTCAGATTAGTCACCACCAGACATCCAGTGTTTCAACAATAGCCATTTTGTATTACTGCTAATACACGACCTGTGCCACTCGGTACCAAATATTGTTTCAGACATTTAATTAAATCCATTATTTTGGACAACATCTCACCTATAGTATTGAAAACACTATTCAAAATACCTACTCAATCATATGAAGTTTGATTGGTTCTTTTACTTTCATACTAGGTCATTTAATAGAGTTCCATAGTTCATCACCAGGTCGAGTAACACTTCATAAACAAATAATATGCCCCCTGATCATGGCTGTGGTGTTAATGAAGATACTGACCTGCATGGCAATTACTTTATCATTCACCAATGGCACCCCTGCCCACCCCCCAACGAGCTGAAGAGTTGCCAGCCGCGGCGAGGGGAAGGATGCCAATCCACGGGCACGACACACACACACACACTCAAGGACACCATCGTTCACTAAACTCTGGCAAGGTGCCCTTCAGAAGAAGCCACACAGTCCAGGCATGGAGTACCCTAAATCCTACATACTCAGTCCTGGAATACCTTAAACCCTACACACATGTTTAGTGTACCCTAAACCCTACACACACAGGCCTGGAGTACCCTACACACTACATACACTGGCAAGGAGTACCCTAAACCCTACATACACAGGCCTGGAGTACCGTAAACCCTACACACATGTCTGGTGTACCCTAAACTCTACACACACAGGCCTGGAGTACCCTACACACTACATACACAGGCAAGGAGTACCCTAAACCCTACACACTACATACACAGGCCTGGAGTACCGTAAACCCTACACACTACATACACAGGCCTGGAGTACCCTAAACCCTACACACTACATACACAGGCCTGGAGTACCCTAAACCCTACACACTACACACACAGGCCTGGAGTACCCTAAACCCTACACACTACATACACAGGCCCGGAGTACCCTAAACCCTACACACTACATACACAGGCCTGGAGTACCCTAAACCCTACACACTGCATACACAGGCCTGGAGTACCCTAAACCTTGCACACCTTGTCCTAAAATATGCCAAAACCTGAACAGGTTTAAGGGTGTGTTATTATGTTAATGGTGTGTTATTATGTTAAGGGTGTGTTATTATGTTAATGGCATGTTATTATGTTAATGGTATGTTATTATGTTAAGGGTTTGTTATTATGTTAAGGGTGTGTTATTATGTTAAGGGTGTGTTATTATGTTAAGGGTATGTTATTATGTTAAGGGTGTGTTATTATGTTAAGGGTGTGTTATTATGTTAAGGGTGTGTTATCATGTTAAGGGTGTGTTATCATGTTAAGGGTATGTTATTATGTTAAGGGTATGTTATTATGTTAAGGGTGTGTTATCATGTTAAGGGTATGTTATTATGTTAAGGGTATGTTATTATGTTAAGGGTATGTTATTATGTTAAGGGTATGTTATTATGTTAAGGGTGTGTTATTATGTTAAGGGTGTGTTATTATGTTATGGGTGTGTTATCATGTTAAGGGTGGGTTATTATGTTAAGTGTGTGTTATTATGTTATGGGTGTGTTATTATGTTAAGGGTATGTTATTATGTTAAGGGTGTGTTATTATGTTAAGGGTGTGTTATTATGTTATGGGTGTGTTATTATGTTATGGGTGTGTTATTATGTTAAGGGTGTGTTATTATGTTAAGGGTGTGTTATTATGTTAAGGGTGTGTTATTATGTTATGGGTGTGTTATTATGTTAAGGGTGTGTTATTATGTTAAGGGTGTGTTATTATGTTAAGGGTATGTTATTATGTTAAGGGTATGTTATTATGTTAAGGTTATGTTATTATGTTAAGGGTGTGTTATTATGTTAAGGGTGTGTTATTATGTTAAGGGTATGTTATTATGTTAATGGTATGCTATTATGTTAAGGGTATGTTATTATGTTAATGGTATGATATTATGTTAAGGGTATGTTATTATGTTAATGGTATGTCATTATGTTACGGGTATGTTATTATGTTATGGGTGTGTTATTATGTTATGGGTGTGTTATTATGTTAAGGGTGTGTTATCATGTTAAGGGTGTGTTATCATGTTAAGGGTGTGTTATAATGTTAAGGGTATGCTATTATTTTAATGGTATGTTATTATGTTAATGGTATGTTATTATGTTAATGGTATGTTATTATGTTAAGGGTATATTAGAATCACCTTTATTCGCCAAGTAAATGTACACACTCTGAATGTTACTAGGTGATATGGAGCATCAGCAGTGAGAATAGCAGGACATCATGGGGCTCCAGAGAGAAAGAGGGATGGAACGTGGTGCCAACACCTCGTCTGCCAGGGTGAAGGGTAGATAGACACACTACCACCGTCCATCCCTCCCTCCCTCTCTCCATCCGTCCATCCCCCTCCTTCCTTCCTTCCTTCCCTACCTACCTCCATCCCCACTAGGCCTGGTGTCTGAACCCCACTGAGCTGGCTCAGGTCCAACACCAAGGTCTCTCACCCTACAGGCTGGGCAGGGGTCCTCCTCCTCCTCCTGGTTGCTCTTCAGTGCTATTCCTGGGGCCTGCCCGACCTGCTTTGCTCCTCTCTCTCTCCTCCCCAATCCCCCTCTCTGGGGTGACGGGCCTGTCCTTCACATTCATCAGTATCTCCTTTACTCCTATTGTCTTCCTCACGCACATACGCACACACACACAACTGTTCTGTCCTGTGTTTGGTGGTCACACACACCTAGGTCACCTTCATTCAGTCCTTCCTGATGTGTTCATTCAACAGTAGAAAGGTTCAAGTAGTCGTGACAGTTTTGGTGGTGTCAGAGGAAGCAGTCGCAGGCCTAGTATTATTGATGGGATGTCATTGCTGCACAGAGATTCACCTTTCTAGACGAGACCTCTGATAATTCCAACTCAGTGATGTAGTGGAAGATAAACTCAAACTAAAACCTTTTTAATTGTGTGAATAGGGTCTATCTACCCTTTTTACCACTACATCCCTGCACTACAACATACACATAACCAAACATGTATGTTCCTGAATGAATGAGACATTAAGAAGATGCAAAAGAGAATGTAACTAAATACACTGCTCAAAAAAATAAAGGGAACATTAAAATAACACATCCTAGATCTGAATGAATGAAATATTCTTATTAAATACTTTTTTCTTTACATAGTTGAATGTGCTGACAACAAAATCACACAAAAATGATAAATTGAAATCAAATGTATCAACCCATGGAGGTCTGGATTTTGAGTCACACTCAAAATTAAAGTGGAAAACCACACTACAGGCTGATCCAACTTTGATGTAATGTCCTTAAAACAAGTCAAAATGAGGCTCAGTAGTGTGTGTGGCCTCCACGTGCCTGTATGACCTCCATACAACGCCTGGGCATGCTCCTGATGAGGTGGCGGATGGTCTCCTGAGGGATCTCCTCCCAGACCTGGACTAAAGCATCCGCCAACTCCTGAACAGTCTGTGGTGCAACGTGGCGTTGGTGGATGGAGCGAGACATGATGTCCCAGATGTGCTCAATTGGATTCAGGTCTGGGGAACGGGCGGGCCAGTCCATAGCATCAATGCCTTCCTCTTGCAGGAACTGCTGACACACTCCAGCCACATGAGGTCTAGCATGGTCTTGCATTAGGAGGAACCCAGGGCCAACCGCACCAGCATATGGTCTCACAAGGGGTCTGAGGATCTCATCTCGGTACCTAATGACAGTCAGGCTACCTCTGGCGAGCACATGGAGGGCTGTGCCGCCCACCAAAGAAATGCCACCCCACACCATGACTGACCCACCGCCAAACCGGTCATGCTGGAGGATGTTGCAGGCAGCAGAACGTTCTCCACGGCGTCTCCAGACTGTCACGTCTGTCACATGTGCTCAGTGTGAACCTGCTTTCATCTGTGAAGAGCACAGTGCGCCAGTAGCGAATTTGCCAATCTTGGTGTTCTCTGGCAAATGCCAAACGTCCTGCACGGTGTTGGGCTGTAAGCACAACCCCCACCTGTGGATGTCGGGCACTCATACCACCCTCATGGAGTCTGTTCCTGACCGTTTGAGCAGACACATGCACATTTGTGGCCTGCTGGAGGTCATTTTGCAGGGCTCTGGCAGTGCTCCTCCTTGCACAAAGGCGGAGGTAGCGGTCCTGCTGCTGGGTTGTTGCCCTCCTACGGCCTCCTCCACATCTCCTTATGTCCTGGTCTGTCTCCTGGTAGCGCCTCCATGCTCTGGACACTACGCTGACAGACACAGCAAACCTTCTTGCCACAGCTCGCATTGATGTGCCATCCTGGATGAGCTGCACTACCTGAGCCACTTGTGTGGGTTGTAGACTACGTCTCATGCTACCACTAGAGTGAAAGCACCGCCAGCATTCAAAAGTGACCAAAACATCAGCCAGGAAGCATAGGAACTGAGAAGTGGTCTGTGGTCACCACCTGCATAACCACTCCTTTATTGGGGGTGTCTTGCTAATTGCCTATAATTTCCACCTGTTGTCTATTCCATTTGCACAACAGCATGTGACATTTATTGTCAATCAGTGTTGCTTCCTAAGTGGACAGTTTGATTTCACAGAAGTGTGATTGACTTGGAGTTACATTGTGTTATTTAAGTGTTCCTTTTATTTTTTTGAGCAGTGTACTATAATACAATGAAAGAGAAGTGAGGGAACAATACTCAGTTCCTGTAGTGGTATGTTAGTAGGGCTAAGTACAGATCTTCACCACTGGAGGGCAATGAATCGCAAGCAGTAAGGAATGTGATTTCCTGTACTGGTGCAAGACTAGAATACTCCACTACATGTCAGCATTCTGTAAGATATGAAGACAGCTATAATGACCACGTCGACATACAAAGTAGCCAACAATTTCAATATTAAGTTATTTCACGCAAGAGTCGGCTAACGCTTTAAAAAAATGCTCTTACCTGCAAATGAGTGATATGCATTAGTATGTGATAACATAGTCGAATTTTGGAGTATTAGACAAACTCATATTTCAGTTTGAGGCAACTTGAGAAAAACGGAAAGTATAGTTCCTCAAGTCAACTGTACTAGCTGTCAAAATGATCACATGTGGACTTGGTCAACCATAATAACAGAATGCAGCATCAGTACCAAGGAAATGTACTTGCGCAGTTCTCCTAAACTTGCATCTTATAAGAGGGGTGTACCTCATCCACTTGAATTGTCTTGCATTGATTACATCTACAAATACAACCATGTGCACACCAGAAGCACAAATAACGTCACTTCAATTACTTTCTTCACGTAAAAAGACCAAGATACACATTGCAAAGACTATCATTTTTGTGTTTAGGATTTTAGCTCACCCTATTTTAGAGCTATTATGGTAAAATCCATTACCGTGTTGCGCGGGAGCAGGACAAGTTGTGTAGGCTGCTTAGCTAGCTACGAATATAGTACTACTTTGGTAAGCATTTTTCATTTTCTTCTAGGTAACACCATTCAGAATGTTTGTGAATATGATACTAACATACACATACTAGTATTCCTTTCTTAACGATATGTATTAGTTCGTTTTGAACTGAGGTCAAAGCTAGAAAGACAGCCCGCATGTTCATGTTGTCACCGGAAAATACTAGAATGTCGCGAAAAGGAAACATTGTATCTAAACACTAGGTAGCTAGATTTTGACAAGCACGAAAATGTATCTACATGTAAACATATGTAATGCCATGTTCATGGGTCGCGGGAGAATCGGTATTTGGAATGAAACTGGATTCGTCCACGTTTCTGTTTGTGTGCACGACCCGATGCGCTAATGCATGGGGGTAAGGGTTAGTGTCCTTGCTACATACCCACACTGTTATGCACGAATCATGCATTCTATAAGTCGTACACTTGTAGAATGGATTCGCAACTGAAACTCAATTCAGGTGTGCAATAGGTAGGTGCATGGTCCTGTAACATTTTCCCAATTGGCTTTTTCGTAGGACTTGATGCATTTCATCAAGCTGTTCTTTCTGTGTATGTAGGCTAAAGTTGCATTCTGTTTGCACTGTGTTCTACGTATTATTATTATTATATCAAATCACATCAAATGTGATTGGTCACATGTGTCAACAGAGTGCCGTACGTCGCAAGAAGAATGGCTCGGGATTACAAACCGGGTGACCTGATCTTTGCGAAGATGAAGGGCTACCCTCACTGGCCTGCCAGGGTAAGCCAATACACAATCACACAAGACAAGTTACTTCCATTTACCTTAACGACGTATGTAGAGCTGGGCGAGATCGACAAAAATCCATATCGCGATAAATTGTCTGAAATTATGCAATAACGATACATTTACAATTACACCACATTTTTTCATGTATTATTCTTTTAAACTACTACTAGTTTGCTGATTGTAGCCATCAATTGTCCCATTAACAATCACTCATATTAGCACAAATATTTCATTTCAAACTTCATATTTCTCTAGTATAGGCTACTTATCTTAATGAACGATATCAGCAAAATGCCTGTGATGGGTATGGTCTGTCGATTATTTTTGGTTTATCGTCCCAGCTCTAACGTATAGTCATTAGTCTTATTTCATGGTATTATAGAGTTGTTACTTCCATTCTAAACACTTAATGCACTTGTTACACAGTTAATTTGTCACATAGGGCATTTATTAAAGATGGATTTTTGGAATTGTCTGCCAATTACATGACATGTACACACTAGGCTAATCAATTCACTGCTCTTTCCCTTTCTACCAGATTAATGACTACTCTGATGGAGCTGTGAAGCCGGCCAACATGAAGTTTCCCATCTTTTTCTTTGGTACCCATGAAACGTAAGAAGTTATCTACAGTAGTTCCCTTTGTCTCACCCATACACTATACTACAATACACTACACCCTCTATCTGAACAATACACCAGTACTTGATATTGGCATTGTGTACAATATACAAACATCAGTTTGAGCACCAGAAAAGCATCTATGCATTGACTTTCCTCCTCTATTGCAGTGCATTCTTAGGCCCCAAAGATATATATCCCTACCTGCCCAATAAAGAGAAGTATGCCAAGCCTAACAAGAGAAAGGGTTTCAATGAAGGCCTGTGGGAGGTTGAGAACAACCCAAAGGTGGAGCTGAATGGAGAGAAGGTTTGTTTTATCTCCTCTCTTTTGTCATGTTGCTCTGGTTCATGTTCATTAGGGCACACAAACGGAAGACTTTATGCAACAGAAACTGAATGTGAGCGTTCAGCCTGGTCTCAGCCAAATGAAAAGTACTTTACGTATTTATAAGCACCTCTAAGACGTACTGTATGATGCCTGTTAATGGTCTAGTTACTTTAGACAGAAACAAAAGTGGGGAGGATGAGGGGCCTAATCCGCGACCGTCTACGTTGCACATTGAGAGTCGGGTCAGGGACAACTGTAGCATTTTAGCCCATCAAATCTTATTTTATTTGTCACGTACACAGTTTACAGCAGGTATAAACGGTGCAATGAAATACTTACGTGCTAGCTCCCCCAACAATCAGTACATTCATCCATTTACTTCCATTTAGTGCCAAATTAACATGACCCTGGAGTTCTCTATGTGGGGGGGGGGGGTGCCCTAATGGTTAAAGGGGCAATCTACTATTGCTACATCAATTTTGGGGCTGTTAAATTAATGATATATAGCCATTGATTCTTGAAGAATATAACTTATAAATGCCTCATGAGCTTAGTTCAAGTGTCATAGCCCATCAGAACCCAGAATATAAGCTTGTTTAACTCAACATTTAAAAAAAACAAAGTCAATGTAAACAAACACTGTATAGCTTCAAAATATGTGGTTAAATCTATAATTTGGACATCATGGATGGTCAGTCCTTGCATCCATAGTTCTGCCTATGAATGCAAGAGCAGTAATATTCTATTTCTCAAGGCCCATCCCTCAGCTGTTTACCAAAACAAGTGACCCCTTTTTGTTATTGTTTCAAATGTGGATTTCCCCTTTTAAGGTTGGGTTTTGGGGTGAAAGTAGTCTGTTCCTCGGTCTGTGATTTAGGAATGTTTTCTTCTTTCTAGTAACATGTTTGGTTTTCTTTCATTAGCAAATGATGCTGTCGGATAACGTAACGGAGAAGGACTCTGACAGTAACCCGGAAGGGGACGAGGAGGGAGGTTATGAGAAGAGGAAGAAACCCAAAGTAGGCTAACTACTCTACCATCTACCTTAATTCATAGGTCATTATTTTTATATGGACTTTACTGTGTTATTCACGTGAACACCATAGAATACTGACTAACCTCACTTTCTTGACAAGCACCACGCCTACGTAACATTAAATGCCGTGCGCTCTTGTACCAATGTGTCTGTCTGCTGTTGATGTTGTCTCCTTTTGCCAATGGTACCGTGCTTTGTGTCGTAATACCCCAGGAGGCAAATCTTGAATTGGCAAATGTTATTTGTGGGGTATATTACTAGTACTTGACCAGAGTTGTTTGTCCGAGCTGAATCCCAATTACGTGTGGAATTGTCTGGGAGCGAAGGACTGAAGTCAAGGGAGAGACGGGGCCCAACTTCTCTCTCTGTCTAGCTGTCAATTGGCCCCACTAAATAACTAACCTAACCCCCCCATACCCTGGGCCCTGTGTGTTTTGATATGGTTACACAGGTGTCGGGGGCTGAGAGTGAGGCTGGACAGGAGGAGGATGATGAGGAGGATGGGGGCATGCAGGTCTCTGAACAGGGACAGCCCCAGGGCCAGGATGTACGTACTGTTGCATGATGGGATAGGTGACCCTTGCACCCCACTTAGGGAAAGCATGATGTGGCACCTGGTGACTTTCCTTTTATAGGTGGTGTTATTTTGTTCCTATTGCTAGGCAACCGTGTTACCATTGGCTTGCACGACTACCGTTGCAAAGCCTTAAGGTGATGGTTTGGTGCCGTATCCTCCCTCTGTTTCTTAGCTAGCCTGGTTTTTCTGTTGGTAACAATGGTATTTTGAGTGTTTTACAACTGTACCACTGAACTACAGGCGAGGATAGGGGTATGGAGGGTTATTTCCCTATAGTGAATGGTGAGAGGGCAGGGCAAAGAGAGAGGAGTTTTCAGTACCTGTGTTACAGCCTGTAAGTTTAATATACCATGGATATTGGTGTGATTGTGCCCTTAAAATAACCACTGTCATTCATTTTGAACAAACCTGGGCTCTCACTATGGGGGATGACGCAAATGTTGTGTTTAGTGAGAGTGGTCATTCACCATAAAAATGTAAATAAATGGGTAAATGTTTTTGTGAATTAGATGTGGTATGTTAAATGTCATTTGCATGACCTGAAAGCATGTTCCCTCCCTTTCCTTCCCACCTCCTAAAGGTTTGATGTACTAGACTGTTTTACTGACTCAGGCACTGAGGCCTGATTGTTGATCAGTGACACGTGTTGCTCCCTTACTCCTTGTGGTGTTTTTATCAAGCTTTTAATTGGTGGGCTGAACTACAGCAATTCTTATCAGTTAAAGCAACGTATTTATGTTTTATTTTTGCATGGCATTCTATGTCGCTCTGGAGAAAGGTAAGTTGCTCTCTTGCGCCAATGACTGATCCTTCATTTGATAGGAACTGTTCTGGGACTTGGAAACTAGACTCTTGCCTGCTGACTTGGTAGGTGTAATACCACAGTAATCCACTAGATGTGGCTGAAACACAACTTCCCCTTATTTTAATGCAAGGACAGTTGGGAGGGAATTATTACAATACAGATGCAGTCAAATATATTGGCACCCTTGCATGGTTTATATTGGCACCTTTGTATGATTGACTATTTATTCTAAAATAAGTTAAAATTGAAAAAGATGTTGGTGTTTACACGTGTATTTGTTTGATTTACAACTGTACATGACAAAAAATAAATACATGAAGATTTCTAACTTCAAAGTAAAATAATGGCTTGGATTAAATTGATCAAATTAATTTGTTTGGAGCCAATGATTCTTGTTTACTGTGTAATTTCTCACCTGTGATAAGTTTCATGTGCCTACAGGGTAAAAATAGCAATTTTATAGAAAAGCAGAACATTCTACTCCATTGCACTGCACTGCATTGTGAAGAGCAAAGTGTGCCAATCTATTTGACAGCATCTGTATGTCTGTTTTTTCTAGGACCCCACACCAAATGAATCTACAGACACTCCCAAACCCAAGAGAAGAAGGAAGAAAAAGGTATCCCATATCCTCATTTATAAACTGGGTGCCCTGAATGCTGATTGGCTGTCAGCCGTGGTATATCAGACCGTATACCACGGGTATGACAAAATATTTTATTTTTCCTGCTCTAATTATGTTGGTAACCAGTTTTTATAATAGCAATAAGGCACCTCTGGGGTTTGTGGTATATGGCCAATATATCACGGTTAAGGGCTGTGTCCAGGCACTCTGTGTTGCGTCGTGGATGAGAACAGCCCATAGCCGTGGTATATTGACCATATACCCCCCCCCCCCCCCCCCCCCCCCCCGGGCATTATTGCTGAAGTATATCATGAATTCACCTAATCTAGACATAGTGCAACTTGTGAATTACTTTGAACCTAAACTCACTGTCTTGTGTCATTTGTCAGAGTGATGTAGAGGCCGACTCTGAGAAAGAGGACGCTGCCAACAGTCCCACATCCAGCCCTCAAGGTACAGTGTCTGTCAATGCAACCCTCTACCTTTCCCACTGTGTGCAAGACAGCAGACCTACCCCAGGCACTCTATTGTGTTGTCAAAGGGTAAAACAACAACCAAAGTAATGGAAAACAGCTTGCATAGCACTCCTCTGTATTGGGACAGTAGTGTCCCCCCTCATTATGATAGCTGATGACGACTCATAACTACAAACTCTATGACCTGTGTGTGTCCAGATGGAGAGGGCCCCACTCCTAAGCGGCGAGGCAGGAAGACCAAAGCTGAGAAGATGCTCCTACTCCAGCAGCAGGACCCCCAGGGCTCAGGCAGTGACCTGTACGGTTGTGATTATGGTTCATCTGTCTGTCTTACCTGCTGTTATCACCTGTAGAGGCCTCTTCAGCAGGCTTCTCCTTGTCCGACTCCTGCTTCTTATCATCAGGACTGGGGTCGCCATTCATATTGTTATCTAGAGCAAGAGACATACAGACAGACAAGAAACACACAGAAATACATACAATAAGAGCAAATGTGCATTTACAAGAACAATAAATGTGTATTTTAAGAATTTCAGTTCTATACAATTTCAGTTCTATGTATCTAATAGAATCTCTATATGAGACCCATCTGCTGATTTTAAAGGATCCACTAGTAATCCATCATTAATGGACTATTTAATTGTCAGAAAAACAACAGTGGCTCACCACTACTGTAGCTACCATTGAGCAACATTGCTTTGACTTTCCTGGGTAAAATAACTCCTAAAAGACGTTTCTCTCCATTCAGGGACACTGCTGAGTCGGAGAGAAAGAGAAAAAGGACGCCGGAAGACAAGTCCAAGAGAGGAGAGGAAGAGAAGAGGCTGGACGGGAGGAGAAAGAAGGAAGACAACAAAGGGAGAGAGTTGGAGGGGAAGAAGGACCCTGATGCTAAACGGAGGAGACAGACCAAAGAGGAGAGCTCCTCTGACTCAGAGAACCAGGAGGTGGGTGTTCCACAACCAGACAAGGGAAGTGTCCCAAATGGAACCCTAATGCCTATGTGGTACACTACTATTGACCAGGGCCCATAGGGAGTAGTGCACTAAACAGGTAATAGGGTGCCATTTGGGACTCGCAGAGGTGAACCACAACAAATCACCTCACCAACAGGGATTGGCAAAATTCCAAATGGCACCCTATTCCCTATGTGCCCTAAATAGGGATTAGGGTGCCTGGGGCTCTGGCCAAAAGTAGTGAACTAGTTATTCTAATTTAGTTACTGTTTCCACTATTACAGAGTGTGCCCTAAATAGCCTAGTGAAGCAGACAGTTACACAGTGAAACCATGTCATGACAAACGGTGCCAGCCAAGCATGTCTACATGTATGTACATCCAATCAGCATCTCTTTCTCCACCCCGTTAACCATTAGAAGAGCAAGGGGGTTGCGGGAGACCGCAAGCGGCAGCAGCCCACTCTGACCGAGACGGGGGACAAAGACGATCGTCAACGACGCAAACCAGACGAGCAGAAAGAGTAAGGCAACCATCCGTCTTATCTATCTCCCAACACTCACCTTTCTAGTTAGTACCCCACGGGGGCTCCACACCCCCCCATGGGGGTGTGGCCCACGGGGGCTCCACACCCCCCCCACGGGGGCTCCACATCCCCCCACGGGGGCTCCACACCCCCTCCCATGGGGGCTCCACACCCCCCCCCCACGGGGGCTCCACATCCCCCCACAGGGGCTCCACATCCCTGTTATGGGTGTAAGATGGCACAGTGATGACATCTCTTGGTAAATGTTCATTACTGCAACTCATGTGTTTTACCGGTGTGCTTGAGATACCCGGATGGATTGTGATGTACTGAACAAGACTGGTTACTCGCATCAATGCCTCTGTCTCATCATTTAACATTCAAACATGGAGTCGGATAACTAACCATGCTTTCTGCAAATTAGAGTCACCTGTTCTGGTTTACCAAACAAATGCTTATTTGAGTAATATTTCGCCGGAATTGGCCTTAGCCGGTTAGACATGGCAGCGAACATTCCCCCTCCCACCGTTATGAAGCTCAGTGGGGATTGGAGCACGAACTGGGATACGTTTAGAGGTGAATGGGAGGACTCTGCGCTAGCCACGGGACTTCTGGAAAAGGACGATGAGGTAGTGGCTGCCACTTTGAGGACTATAATGGGAACTGAATGCCGACACGTATACAAACACAACCTGAACCTAACAGCAGCTCAGCAAGGTAACGCTACAGCTATTCTTGATGCTCTTGAACATTACTTTAAGCCAGCAAAGAACGTCATCTACGAGCGTTATGTTTTCTGTTGTTGCAAAAAAGAGGACGGGGAGTCCATTGACAGCTTTGTCATTAGGTTAAGGGAAAAGGCAGCTACATGTGACTATGGTGCTTTAAGAGATGAACTGATCAGAGATGAGATTGTGCTTGGCATAACTGATGAGGGCACCCGCAGACGTTTGCTGAGAGAATGTGACCTGACGCTGTCCTTGGCAGTGGAGACATGCCGTGCAACAGAGCTTACTGATATACCGTTAATGTCCATGGGCTAGAAAGGCAACATACGGACAATGTCAATGCTACATTCAGGCAGCCAGTAAAGAAATTCCCCTTTGCCACAGCTAATACTACAGCCAACTCTGCAGTAGACAACCCCAATACATGCCGATATTGTGGCATTTGTCATGGACGAGGAAAAGAACACTGCCCAGCCTATGGAAAAATATGCAATTCCTGTGGTACAGCTAATCACTTCGCAAGGGTCTGCATGAAAAGCAAGAGAAAGGAGGGTAAAGTGCACTCCATGGAAACAAACACAGATGAAGGGAATGACAGCACAGAGGATGTACATGCTAGCGAGTGCATAGGGGCAGTGAGGGCAAAAGGACAAAGTGGTTTGTCACTCTGCTACTTAATAATGAACCACAGCAATGCCAGCTAGATTCAGGGGCCACATGCAACGTTATGAGCCTTAAAGACAAAAGGAGGCTCGCGCCCAGAGACAAACTCACACAGAGTAGCACCAAGCTGAAACTGTATTCAGGCCAGTTCATGACCTCTTTAGGCCTGTTTGTGACAGAGTGTGTTTTACGTGGCCAGAAACACACCCTAGAGTTTTAAATAGTTGAGGCTAGTCAACAGCCATTACTGTCAGGTTCTACATGCGAGCGCCTTGGGCTTATTAACTTCACCATCCCAGCTGATCTTAACATTATAGACAAAGTCCAGGCTGGGCCCCTGAGCAATGAGACACTCCTAAGCAAGTACCATGATGTCTTCAACGCACCGGTCGAGTCAGTTCCCGGGTTAGTCCACTTTGAGTTGGACGCAGCAATCCAGCCTGTCCAGTGTGCAATGTCCCAGTGGCCATGAAAGCAGCTACGAAGGCTCAGCTTGACAAATACGAAGCAGATGGCCACATCATATCCGTCACCGAGCCTACAGACTGGATAAGTAATATGGTTATCGTCTAGAAACCAGACAAGCTACGGATATGCATTGATCCTAAACACCTCAACCGGGCTCTGCGACGTTCACATTACATTATGCCCACGTTGGAGGATGGTCTTTACAAGCTCCCAAAGGCCAGAGTCTTCACGCTCGTGGATGCCAGAGATGCCTTCCTGCAGTGCAAGCTCGACGAGCCCAGCAGCTACATGACCACCTTTTGGACACCCTGGGGCAGGAAGAGGTGGTTGAAGTTTCCGTTTGGTGGCTCCAGAGGTGTATCAGCGGAATCAGCATGAGCTGTTGATGGGACTCAGTGGCGTGGAACCCATAGCAGATGACATCCTCGTAGTGGGCTGTTGGTGACAGTGATGAGAAGGCAGAATGTGACCATGATGCCAAGCTGCTGGCCCTGATGGTCAGATGCAGACAGGTCAAGCTAAGGCTAAGCATAAAAAAGCTTCAGTTTAAAGTGCCAGAGGTCTGCTTTCATGGGCACATCTTGTCCTCCACCGGATTGAAGGTGGATCTTGAAAAAGTGAAGGCCATCTGACGTGAAGGTGGTGCAGCGCTTCGTTGGATTCGTCACCTACCTGGCCAAGTTCTTACCGCGGCTCTCTGAAGTGTGTGAGCCACTAAGGAGGCTCATGGACAAGGACACCATCTGGCATTGGCTCCCAAAACATGACGCAGCGGTGAGGGAAATAAAACAACTGGTCACCCAGACACCTGTACTGCGATACTACAATGTGTCAACCTGTCACGATTCAGAGTGACTCAAGCCAGTATGGACTTGGCTGTTGCCTCATGCAGGAGGGCCAGCCTGTGGCATTCGCCTCTAGGGCACTCACCCCAACAGAGCAGAACTATGCCCAGATAGAGAAGGAGTGCCTCAGCATTGTGTTTGCATGCCAACGCTTCCACCACTACCTGTACGGGCGCGACAATATTACCGCAGAGACCGATCACAAGCCCCATATTGCTATATTCAGCAAGCCTCTTCTGAATGCCCCAAAACGACTGCAGAGCATGCTACTGGCCCTACAAAACTACAACCTCAAGGTGGTGTATAAGCCAGGGCCAGAGATGTATGTGAGTGACACGCTCAGCAGGGCTACTGCATCAGGCACTCACACACGCTCCATGCATGAACAACACGCAGTGTGCAGCTTACAAACAGAGCAAGTGGATGTTGAACACATCAACCAGGCTGACTACCTTAATGTTACGGACCAGCGCCTTATACAAATCAGACAGCACACAGACAGGGATGAGCAACTCCAGGCATTGAGGTCTGTGATTCTGATGGGCTGGCCCGACTGCAGGGAAGAAACTGCTTTAGGCGTCAGAGAATATTGGCCAGTCAAAGAGGAGCTCAGTGTTCAAAACTGAGTAATATTCAAGAGTCAGAGAGTCGTTATTCCCTGGTCTCTGCGCCCTGAGATGTTGGCTCACGTGCACTCAAGTCACATAGGAGGTGAGGCCTGTTACAGACAAGCACGTGACACACTGTATTGGCCAGGAATGCAGAGTGAAATCAAAGACTATGTCAGTAAATGCACAATCTGCAATGAATATGCCATTGAGCAACAGAGAGAGACGATGATGTCCCACGAGCTACCGATGCGCCCCTGGCAGATAGTAAGTCTAGATCTCTTCCAGCACAGTGGCAAAGACTTTCTGCTGGTAGTCGATCATTACTCAGACTTTTGGGAGATCGACCTCCTCCCCGACCTCTCAGCAGAGACAATGATCAAACGCTGCAAGGCTCAGTTTGCCCGCTATGGCCAGCCAGATTGCGAGAGGGCAAAGATGCCTGGAAAGCAATCCTGCAGTGGCGCAATACCCCAACAGAGGGCATGGATAGCAGCCCGGCCCAGCACCTCACGGCACGGCGCTTAAAAGCAGCTCTGCCAGTAGCCAGCACTCTCCTGGAGCCATGTGTGGTGACAGACGTGCTGGTGAAGCTACGTCACAGAAGACAGGTCTCCAAGTTCATCTACGACAAATCAGCAAAATACTTACCTGAGCTCAGGGTGGGTGAAACGGTGCGAATGAAGCCACTGCCAGGGGACCGGACAGGCCTCTGGAGACTCGGATCCTGTGTACAGAAAGTGGCACCACGCTCCTACTTAGTTGAAGTGAATGGATCACTGTACTGTCGTAACAGGGTTGACCTTCGGATTGCTGAGCCAGCACCTACTCAGAACCCTGATGGTCAAAGAGGTCGCATGACAAAAGACTGAACCCCAGCAAGTCACATGGGGCCTGAGGCACTGGGCGAAGAGCCAGGGGATCACAGGTCGGCCGCTCCCTCGCCCATCAATACTCCCGTTAGACAGTCAGGTGACACGCCTGTGCGGGGACGCGCAGTCCTCGCGGACAAGCCCCCTGTCTTTTCACGCTGCGGGTGTCTGTCCCAGCCACCAAAAAGACTTAATCTGTAGGTTTCCCATCAGACATTGTTGACAGAGATAAAAGTGAAGAGGATATCAAAATGTGTTGTTGTTACCTGAGAAGAAAAAAAAAAGCCAAGCTGTTCATGTTGGAAATTATGACGAGGTTTGTTCTGGTAGTGAATTGACAATGGGGGCTCCACATCCCATCCCCACGCGGGGGCTCCACACCCCCCCCCCACGCGGGGGCTCCACATCCCCCCCCCCCCCCCCCCCCACGCGGGGGCTCCACATCCCCCCCCCCCCACGGGGATATACATTTTCAATGGCTAGTGATTTTATTTTTTACTGCTCCATCTAAAAATGGCTCCCGACAGTCGGGTGTGTAGAAAGCCGTGTGTCAGAGGTCAATGTGACAAGATGACAGGGTCAGGGTTTATGTTGAATGGCAGCCGCAGCGGGAGGACAGGGGAGTGACATAATTGGATGTCAGACATGAGGCTCATTCCATGTGCACAGGTCACAAGGGCCCTGCTGGCGCTGGGCAGAAGTCTCCATAGAAACACTCCATAGGGGTCTGGATGGGGTGGGAATTGGGTTCCCTGTTCTGTACATCCATCTCAAATTATCTCCAGTTGATATGTTGATGAGGGAATTTCCAGTGGTGCTACTCTTAAAATGACTGGCAGTTCAGTTTGGTTGTGTGTGTGTACTTGTGAGGTTTTTGGTAAGTCATTTGCATGTTTATTTTTTCAATTTTTTTTATTTCACCTTTATTTTACCAGGTAGGCTAGATGAGAACAAGTTCTCATTTGCAACTGCGACCTGGCCAAGATAAAGCATAGCAGTGTGAACAGACAACACAGAGTTACACATGGAGTAAACAATTAACAAGTCAATAATACAGTAGAAAAAAGGAGAGTCTATATACATTGTGTGCAAAAGGCATGAGGAGGTAGGCGAATAATTACAATTTAGCAGATTAACACTGGAGTGATAAATGATCAGATGGTCATGTACAGGTAGAGATATTGGTGTGCAAAAGAGCATAAAATAAATAAAAACAGTATGGGGATGAGGTAGGTAAAAATGGTTGGGCTATTTACCGAACTTGTGAACTTCAAATTGAAATGGACACATGACCTGAGTTGATTTGGTGCGTTAATGGTCTTCTGTGTTTCAGGCAAAACAAAGATGATGGAAACAAAGTGGATGAAAGGAAAGGAGACAAGAAGAAAGGTGACTACTTGGTGCTACTTGTCCTCTGTCAAGATGGATCAACTCTGGCTTTCATGAACAAGTCATGACCGATGTCGGTTTTTGTTTCCTTCATGGCAGAGATATCGATAGAATCGAGGCTGCAGAGGTTGCATGGAGAAATCAAAATCTCCCTCAAGATTGACAACCCAGTAAGTTGCCCTAAAAGACTGCCCTAAATCTAGACCTTGCCTTCTACAGAGCCCTTACCCAAGAGACAATCAATTATTTACTTCACCAGGGTCATTTTACACACTCACTTTTTGCAGAAGAAGAAGCTTTCAAATCATTCTAGGTTTTAGTTGGGAGACAGTTTAATGGATCCTCCTAGCCATTGGGTGGTTTTGGCTTTGTTTGACATTTGTGGCTGTCACACTGAAGCCAGAGTCTAGTTGAACCTTATCTTGACCTGTGATGGATTCAGGTCTTCAGAGCAGACAAGTTGACTGAGTAAAGCATCAGGTTTTTGTCTGGGTTTACATGAGGCTGAAAGAAAAAGAAGCTGCTCTTTTTGGTTAGACCGAGGGTGGAGTTATTATGCAATGGTATAAGTACATTTCAAGTTGAACGTTTTGTGTGTCCGTCTATTGTAACGGATGGCTCTTCTGCTACTCTTAACCTTCAACCCCACCCAAACAACACCAACAATACCATATTTATGGGAGGGGAAACATCTAATCCCATTTTGTATTGGTCACATGCGCCGAATACAACAGTGAAATGCTTACGAGCCCATTCCCAACACTGCAGAGTTAAAAAGTTAGACCAATATTTGCAAAATAAAATGGTAACACAAAACAAATAAGGAGTTTATATACAAGGAGTACCCGTGTGGACAAGGGGAACACTAGTTGTCATTGAGTTCACTTGACCTCTTGACACCTTCCTGACTGTTACCAGACGTATTTCTGGGTGACATATAATATGCCATTTAGCAGATGCTTTTATCCTGGGTGACTTAGTCATGTCCATTATGCCCAGTCAACACATACCTTCTCAAATGGGCAAAACGGCTATATTAGTGACAAAACCAGCAGCTATATTAGTGACAAAACCAGCAGCTATAAAACCAGCAGCTATATTAGTGACAAAACCAGCAGCTATAAAACCAGCAGCTATATTAGTGACAAAACCAGCAGCTGTATTGGTGACAAAACCAGCAGCTGTATCGGTGACAATACCAGCAGCTATATTAGTGACAAAACCAGCAGCTGTATTGGTGACAAAACCAGCAGCTGTATTGGTGACAAAACCAGCAGCTGTATTAGTGACAAAACCAGCAGCTGTATTGGTGACAAAACCAGCAGCTGTATCGGTGACAAAACCAGCAGCTGTATCGGTGACAAAACCAGCAGCTGTATCGGTGACAAAACCAGCAGCTGTATCGGTGACAAAACCAGCAGCTGTATCGGTGACAAAACCAGCAGCTGTATCGGTGACAAAACCAGCAGCTGTATCGGTGACAAAACCAGCAGCTGTATCGGTGACAAAACCAGCAGCTGTATCGGTGACAAAACCAGCAGCTGTATCGGTGACAAAACCAGCAGCTGTATCGGTGACAAAACCAGCAGCTGTATCGGTGACAAAACCAGCAGCTGTATCGGTGACAAAACCAGCAGCTGTATCGGTGACAAAACCAGCAGCTGTATCGGTGACAAAACCAGCAGCTGTATCGGTGACAAAACCAGCAGCTGTATCGGTGACAAAACCAGCAGCTGTATTGGTGACAAAACCAGCAGCTGTATCGGTGACAAAACCAGCAGCTGTATTGGTGTTAAAACCAGCAGCTGTATTGGTGACAAAACCAGCAGCTGTATTGGTGACAAAACCAGCAGCTGTATTGGGCAGCTGTATTGGTGACAAAACCAGCAGCTGTATTGGTGACAATACCAGCAAAAGTTATGGCCAATTTCAGTTAACGTACTGAATTGAAATGGAATTGACCCCCAGCCTTGCACTATACTGTTATTATTGTTTGGGGGGGTGACCTTTTGTATTTTTGTCTAATAGGCTGTTACTCACCTGGTCGAAGAAGATAAATAGTTTTGTCTCGTGTGTGTGTAGGATGTGAAGAAGTGTCTGGTGGCGTTGGATGAGCTGGGCATGCTGCAGGTCACCACCCAGCACCTGCAGAAACACTCAGAGCTCATTGCAACACTCAAAAAGGTAACGTCTCTGTCAGAGCTGCCCCCCTACATACACACACACACACACACACTTAGTTCTCAATGCCTTTTGTTTCACCATAAACCAAGTGACCAATCATTATGCTAGTCCCTCCACACAGCTGCTGTGTCCTGAGTTAATGTTGAAGTGTGAATGTCACCAAAAGTGTCCCAGAATGCATGTGCTGACCCACCCTGCTGGGGTTGAGGGTAGAGCTTCCCCTACATCCTTCTGCTTAGGTCATAGACTCACACCTGCTGCCAGTTGGCCCTCTCCTTCTGCTTAGGTCATAGACTCACACCTGCTGCCACTTGGCCCTCTCCTTCTGCTTAGGTCATAGACTCACACCTGCTGCCACTTGGCCCTCTCCTTCTGCTTAGGTCATAGACTCACACCTGCTGCCACTTGGCCCTCTCCTTCTGCTTAGGTCATCACATTATAAGAGTACATAAGAACATCTGCTAATTGTATGCAACTGTAGGTGCATGTTTATATGTTCATGCATACCCCATGTACATGCTGCTCTTTGTTGCCAGATCTGGGGATTTAATAAGTGAAATGCTATTGATATTCTAATGATAATATATGTCCTTTAGCAGACTCTTTTACCCAAAGCAACTTATTCATTTGTGCATACATTTTACATACGGGTTGGTCCCGGGAATCAAACCCACTATCCTGGCGTTACAAGCGCTATGCTCTACCAACCTGAGCTACAGAGGACCAGCTATATCTCCTGTATTTACTGTCTGTTCTCCATGGGTGAGCAGATCCGGAGGTTCAAGGCCAGCCAGGACATCATGGACAAGTCCACCATGCTGTACAACAAGTTTAAGAGCATGTTCCTGCTGGGGGAGGGGGACCAGCTGCTCAGCCAGGTGCTCAACAAGTCCATAGCAGAGCAGAAGCAGCAGGAGGAGGCCAGGAAGGGAGCCCAGAAGAAGGCTGAGCGGGCCAGGGAGAACAACACAGGTACTGTGAGGAGTGAGGGACTGGGGCTCTGTTCCTATATACACACTGGCAAGCTGCACACTAGTGAACTTAGTAAAGCCAAGAGTGGTGCTTTGAAGAAGGCTGAGCAAGTCAGGGAGAACAACTCAACAGTGGGAGTGTAGGAGTGGGACCGGGGTCTTGTGGAGTGGGAGATTTGTGATACATGTAAGGGAGGTGGTTTGGTGACACACTACTGACTGTATGTCTGGACCTAAACCCAAGGCTTTAGCTAAGTGGGCTAATGTAATTTGGAGTTGTGTGGTTGATACCTGATCACTCAACAATAGCTGGGTTTAGAAGTTGTCCAAAAGTACTTGTCTCAGATCAGATTAGCCTACAGAATCCTTCAGAAAGATTAAGAAATATTACCCAGTATCTGTGGTTAGGGTCAATGCCCTACATATTCCTCCTTGGGAATCTGATAGAAATCCTAGATGTGATGAGCGTCAACTCA
Organism: Oncorhynchus mykiss; assembly: GCF_013265735.2. NCBI lineage: Eukaryota > Metazoa > Chordata > Actinopteri > Salmoniformes > Salmonidae > Oncorhynchus > Oncorhynchus mykiss. The sequence continues at coordinate 6,227,333 of NC_048583.1, read as the reverse complement.
TCAAACATTACAGATTCAGAAGGATGTGTGTCTTCCTCAGTGTTCTGCAATGCTCATTGTGTGGCCTGTGACATATCCTGTGAATTTCTGTCCAAAAGACTAATTGTTTGGGAGAAACTCCTCACCAGCCGGTATAGAGAAAGGCCAAACCGACTCTGAGACTTAACAGATCTGTGCCCTTTTGTTTAGAATGTTTTTTAGTAATTACAGTTTTTACATAAACAATTACTGTGGGAACATATTGTGATGAAAGATAAACACTCACTTAGTATAGGTAGTTACGTATCCGCTGTGATATGCACACACACATCTGATTTTTTGCATAAGTCAGGCAGTGTTAACATTAGGAGAATTATCTCAAATTCTAGTTATGCCCACATATCGTATTATGATTTGATACTGTATTTAATCAGTTATGGTGGGCTGGATCCAAACTGGAAATACGCGCAACTTTTTCATAAATCGTCATGTTGTCAATGGGAGATTCATTGGAATGAAAATTGGCGTGAGCATTGTGCATTCATCCCTGTATGAAAAGAGTGTTGTCTACTGATCATATAGGCCTTGGTGTTCTGGCCACGTCATTGGCCACCCTTTATGACCGGTTAGGCCACTCGTGTAGACTAAAGCCCTGTTCACACTGCAGGCCTTAATGCACAAATCGGTTTTGGAATACTGACTGTCCAAATGGCAAGTTACATGTGACCAAATTTGGATTTGTGTATGTTCAGACAAGTCATTTTCTGACTTGGCTACGCTAGTTGTCATAGTAACGGCGGGTGGTGTTGATTGGTGGTGGTGCTCGTGACGTGCTTCCTAGCACTCCATTTATTTTACCTTTATTTAACTAGGCAAGTCAGTTAAGAAAAAAATCTTATTTTCAATGACGGCCTAGGAACAGTGGGTTAACTGCCTTGTTCAGGGGCAGAACGACAGATTTGTACCTTGTCAGCTCAGGGGCTACGCTGCCGCCCCAAGTGTAGCAAGCTAAGGTGACAACAATGCCTGCCATGGACATTTCCCAGTTGCTTTCAAGGTTCAAAATCAGTTTTAGGGTCATGAAATCTGGTCAGCAGGTTATTGTCATGCAAAGACTGCCGGTCTCACGGTAAATGACCGTTAATTAACAAACACCTTCAGCATCTCCATGCCTCCTCGCATACAAGCCACTGATTCACAGCTTTGGAACATCTACATTTTAAAAAAGTCTAAATCAATTTAATGTACACCATCGCAATAAGTCCATGTATTTTCGTCAGGTCTAAAGAAACATTATGATATGAAGAAAAGGTATTTCAGAAGAACAGAACATGAGTCAGGTTACTGTAGGCCTATCTGGCTATGCTCCATGCCATGGGCTTGTTCATCTAGCTGATAATATAGAAGTCCCATCACATTATTCTATGTTCTATGATTTTATAGTAAGAAGAATATAATTGAACTTATCTGCATCAAATAGAAAGGATATTTTTCCCATTACGGAGCGAGTGCACATATGAAGTATGTATGTTGAGCATATAAGTGACCATTTGAAACTAGTCTTATATGCTAGATTTAGAGTTATTTGGGAACTTTAGTTGTGAATGATGCAAACATTAGAATGTCTTAGAAATCAGAACGTATATGGTCTGCATGATCCAACTGACTATAAGCTGTTGATGATTTGAAAAAGTATTTTAAAAAAGCTTGCACTCTGTTCCTTGCCTCAGGCTGCACAGCTGTTCTCTCATCAACTGATCACATTTTCAACCATAAAACTATTCTCAATTTAGTCTGGTCTTTACCAAAAATTTAACATTTGTTTCGATTTAGAATGGCCCATTTATCAAATGGGCAGGAACAGGGGCAGGGGGGAAAAAGATGTAATCTGTCTGCACTCAAATAGTGAGTGGAGGCCGCGCTTTCCCACCAACCCGTTTTGTAAGCTACTTGGGGTTTATAGCCAGCATGTGCTTAATATGAGCAGCTGAGAAATAAATATAAGAATATTGATTTCACTCCAAGCATGTCACCCAATTAATTATGAACATTCCCTATTACAAGGCTATTCAAAATGAAATCAAATTCACTAATTGCAGGCTAACTGTGAGCCGACCTGCATAATCAGTGAACCAACAGCATGGCCTAGGCCTGTACGTTCTCTCCCAGACTCATGGTATACATTTTGGAGCGGAGCAGAAGGTCCAGTCCATCCATTATGCATAATAATACAGTCCACACTGAAAAGCAATTACTATCATTTGTATAGAGTAGACCAATTATGTACCAAATATATCTTAAATCAGTTTTGTTTTTCTACCATGTGTAATATGCAGTAGGCGTATGTATTTTATAACATCTTAATTCCATTTTCTTTTTGGGGGATCTGGGCTCTTGCATCAGCTCCAATATGCTTATGGGAGTTTTGAATGAATCATCCCCTTAGAAAGAGCTGTTCAACTATGTTTTACTCTGTTCAAATGAATCATCACCGTGAGGTGCGTTTTAAAAGTAAGATAGGGCTACTGTTTTGACAAGTGCTTGATGTGATTTTCAATTGTATTTGCATTGACATCAGAGTGGTTAGCGGGACAATAGAGCCCTGAGTAGCAGGCCATTAGGATCTGATGGTAGTTAGCAAGTTGGGTACTACCAAAGAATGTCCAGAGTGCATAAAAGGAGATTACCATGAACGGTTACGTGGAATCTTACTGCGGTCATGACTCGTGACTGGCGGTAATATGAGTGACCCCTGGTAAAAACACCCTTTTTAAAGTTTCAAAGTATATGATCCAACTTTGAAAAGGAGCCCTTTTTGGCTAGCCACAGCAGTCAACTAGCTAGCTGTTTAGCTCTCTAGCATTCACTAATTTGTTTGTAAACAATTAACAAAATAGTTAGCTACCACTTGTTCTTGTCAAAACTGTCAAGAGAATCAGCAAGCAACAAGATATGCCTAAAAACAGTCTTAAAAAAAAACACTTGAGAGAAAATACATCCGATTTGAATCTTGATTTCAAACCACATACAAAGGTGATTTGAAATGTGACTTGAAATATCAGATTCATGTGATTTTATTTTTTTTGGTTGTTCAGACTGCAGGAAAAATACCAGATTATAATCAGGTATGCAAAAAAAATTGGATTTGAGTCATTTCAAACTGCCAATGTGAACAAGGCTTAAGAGTAAAATGCCCCAGCAGCCTTACCACCATAGAATTCAATTTCTGTGATCCTATAACTCTTCAGACTATGACCGGTCTGTAGGCATTATGCCCTTTTTTACGATGGGCTCTGTAAGTATTAACATGATCAGGAGGGTTGTGTTCTAGTCGGGACCACATCCGTACCACTTAGCCATACCTCAGATAAGTATCTCTATGAAACAGGCATTTCCAATGGATAGAAAATCAGATTAGTCTCCGCCTGGCCCAGATATAGGCATGAGCGTATCACATGTCATCCCCCTCCTAACTCCTACAGGAGATTTCAGATTTGGGGTCGTAAAAGGAGAGCTGGGAAAAAAATGTATGTCTGGGCAAGAAGATGGTTGTCTGTTTGGATTATTAATGCAGGCTGAAAGTGTGTGTGTGTCTGCGTGTGCGTCTGTTCCTGACGTGTGTGTGTGTGACGCTTGCTCTAGATAACAATATGAATGGCGACTCCAGTCCTGATGATAAGAAGCAGGAGTCGGACAAGGAGAAGCCTGCTGAAGAGGCCTCTACAGGTGATAACAGCAGGTAAGACAGACAGATGGACTGTTGGACGGACAGACCGACAGGGGCCAATAGGTTCTGGGTGTTTGGAGGTCTGTGCTTGCTCACAAGACCAATCCTGCATGTTCCTTAGGCCGTTGGCGAATGTCACTCGAATCTCACTCTGTTCACTGCTCTTTGGGCCTGAGTAGGTTTCATGAACAAGAATCCTAAACCAAGCAAATTTTCAAAGTATCCGTATTTTGTCAATTTGCTAGTTACATCCCCATTTTGTGTTTGTATAACTTCTATACACTTTCTTAACAGCGCTGTGCTAGTTGCCGTCCCATTTTCTAATCCCTTTGCCGGCAGTGTAGTGAAGGCCCAAGAGGAAACCAACTGATGAAGAACCATCTGACTGACTAAACGGAAGGGGATGTTGGTGCTGCTGACCTTCTCCTGAGTCCTGACTGATCTGTGCTGATCCCACCTGCACACACTAGTCCAAACACCACCAATAAGAGGTCCTGTTGCTTTGACATCATGTCGTACAAATCCAGGCTCTTCTCTGGTCTGAACACCCACGTCTTAAATCCTACAGAGCAGTGTCTTCCAAAGTCCTATTTTAGATTTCATTTTTTATGATGAATGCATCCACTGTGGCTGTTTTTTAAACTGATGGTAGTAAAAAGTGGTTCCACAAGGAAAATATGTTTAATTTAACTAGGCAAGTCAGTTAAGAACAAATTCTTATTTTCAATGACGGCCTAGCAACAGTGGGTTGCCTGTTCAGGGGGTTTGAACTTGCAACCTTCCGGTTACTAGTCCAACGCTCTAACCACTAGGCTACCCTGCCGCCCCAATACTACTTGGGGCGACCTTACTTTGTTTGAACTATTCTGCTATGTGGTGAAAAATGTACAGTATCATGTTTGAGAATGTCATGGCAAAAATGTAGTGGGTCAAGGAAGCTTTATAGTCTGTTTTAAAATCACTTAACGTTTGACATCGCAAGATCTTGCAGTTCAACTCAATTATACAAGATAGATCAAATATACGGTAGTTACTGGTAGGAGTCTTTGTATTACTAGTTAGTTTAGTAAAATGTACTTAATACTGACCAATATTACTCCGAGTAGGTGCACATTTTGTTCTTGCACAGAAAGGAAATACTACTTGTGCCAAAGGTTTTTTTTTCCTTCCACTCGCACACCCAAGTTTAAATGTCTGTCTGTTGTAAGTCCTCCAATTTGCTGACATTGATGTAAATAAGAGTATTTTTGTGCCTGTCTGAAAGCCTGTTTAGCCTCCTTTGTAATAAAGCATTGGGTCGGTAACTACATAAATTGATATTCAGTTATTTTGTTTATTGAAACATGAGTACTCATGTTAGATGTGGTTAAATATTGGCACCCTTGCATGATTCACTTCAAAATACATTTAAATTAATAACTTGTTTACACTTCACAGGACCAAATCAAAATTAATATTTTTCACTTAAGTCAAATGGCCTAGACTAGCTTATTCAAAATTCATTCATTTGGAGGCAATGAGTCTCATTAAGTCATTTGTCACCTGTAGTAAGTTGCAGGTGCCTACAGGGTAAGAGAAAGCAGAACATTCTGCTCTACTGCAAAGTACAAGTGGCGCCAATATAATTGACCTCATCTGTACGCATTCAAATAAATTGCTTCTATCAATAGTACTGTGTCAAGTCAACAGGTCACACGGAAAACTATTAGCCTCAGATCTGAGCTTTCCGGTCTAAAATGGCCATCAGTAGCTTAACAGATCGGTTAAGATTATTCCATTGATGTGTTTTGAATCAAGATGTTGCTAGAGTGCCCTTCCAAGTCACCACTCGAGCTTTTGCAGGGCGTGATATCCCTATCCAGAGGTAGAAGACAGAAGGGTGTTGTCCCACTGATTTCCACTTTAATTAGTGAAACCAATTCTTCGTACGAGCTATAATCATTCAAGTGAACTTCTCATGAGTAGCATGAGCTGGTGACACCACCAGCTCACCACTGAAGGTTCATCTATCCGAAATGAACAGTCTATGAGCTTTACAATTCTATGACTACAACAAAAACATTTCCATGTGATCATGAATCCCAAGACAAATAGAACAGTAAATAAAGTGCTTTAATGCCAACAGAAATGTGCCCTATGTGCCATTACTAATACTGCACAGCAGTAGGAGGGAGAAACAGGACGGTCTCAGTTGAAGGCCCCAGGGTCCACATAAGGGTAGGCCAGGAACTGTCCTAGTTTGTTTCCTTTCTCGTCATAGTGAAGCATGTGGAAGCATCGCTCACAGAAGAGACACGGGTCATTTGGGGCAAATGGATCATTTGTGGTTAACCATCTGGGAAAAAAAAGTCAAATTAGTACACTGACAACTTGTAATGAATTTAAACTAATGTACAGTCAATTGTTAGGGATATGTTTTTTTGGCCAGGTCATGTAAAAAGAGAATGGTGATATTTTTTCTACACACCTGCCGATGTAGACGTGACACACAGCGCACTTTCTGGTCATGACCCTGTGCTTGTGGGTAAGGAGAGGGTACAACTTCCTATCCAGGCAGTCATCCTTATGAGCCAGTCTGGAAACATTGAGCAGGGATAAAATAAAACATACCATGTCCACACTAATGAAACCAAACCAAGCCTTGTTACACATCTACCACAGTGGCTGGAACCTTTCACCTTTAGCGTGGAATGATCTCCAATGCACAAATATGATGAATTGGTGCCTCAGTGCAGGGGTGTCAAACTCATTCCATGGAGGGCCTAGTGTCTGCTGGTTTTTGTTTTTCCTATTAATGAAGACCTGAACAACCAGGTGAGGAGAGTTATTTACTAATTGCTAACCTTAATCAATCAAGTACAAGGGAGGAGCGAACACTCGGTCCTCCGTGGAATGAGCTTGACCCCTGTGCTGTAGGCCTGGGGCACTTTTTCCCCCAAAACGCGGTCCTCTGGATCCCAAGGGGTGCACATTTTGTTTTTTGCCCTAATACTACACAGCTGATTCAAATGATCAAAAGGTTGATGAATCAGTTGTGTAGTTCTAGGGCAAAAACCAAAACGTGCACCCGTTGGGGTCCAGAGGACAGAGTTTGGAAAACACTGGTCTAGGGCATGTGATGGCTCTTAGGGGATCTTTTAGTGAACAGTGTATTTTAAAACAACCCAACAATACATGAAAAGCAAAACACTATCACAATTCTTTTTGAATGAATGTGTATTCTGTACTGTATTAAAACGGCTCATCTGGAAAAGAGACCTTGATCTCAGCCTTGACTCCTTGTCAAAATAAAGGTTAAATAAATAAAAACTGTGTTGAAAAGGACAAAGTGATGGGAAAATATCTGAGCCAGCACAGTTTTGTAACAGTTTTACTGGCAGCACTGAGGCTGAGGCCTTCTTGGAAACATCACGCCACAAAACCAGCCTTCATGCACAGTTAGTGCCTCCAGCAAAGAAAACCAGTCAGAAGAAGGCTAAAACTTAAATCAAATCAGTCTCAGAAAGCTGAAAAGGCTGACCTACAATATAGATCAATTGGAAAGCCTCAAGGCTCTTTATCATGTGAGTGAATTGATCAAAGATATGACTTTATCCTATTCATCTAGAAAGGGCAGCACTTTCCCCTGACCTGCTGTCTTACCAGAAATCTGGCCTTCTTCACAGTACCGATATGAGTAAGGTGAACCGATTTCTGACACATTGATTTCGCATAGATACAGCAACATATTTTGGCTCTGTAGTCGGCACTTTGATTTTTAAATGATTTAAATGACTAAGGTTAAAGTGTAGACTGTCAACTTAAATTTGAGCTTAATTTCATTCATATCGGGTGACCCGTTTAGAAATTAACACTTTTTGTACATTCGGAAAGTATTCAGACCCCTTGACTTTTTTCATATTTTGTTACGTTACAGCCTTATTCTAAAATTGATCAAATGTTTTTTCCCCCCACTCAATCTACACACAATACCCCAAAATGGTTTTTAGAAATGTTTGCAAAATATGTAAATGTAATATTTTTTTTTGTATAAGTATTCAGACCCTTTACACAGTACTTTGTTGAAGCACCTTCGGCAGCGATTACGGCCTCAATTATTCTTGGGTATGACGCTACAAGCTTGGCACACCTGTATTTAGGGAGTTTCTCCCATTCTTCTCTGCAGAGCCTCTCAAGCTCTGTCAGGTTGGATGGGGAGCGTCGCTGCACAGCTATTTTCAGGTCTCTCCAGAGATGGTCGATCGGGTTCAAGTCCAGGCTCTGGCTGGGCCACTCAAGGACATGTCCCGAAGCCACTCCTGGGTTGTCTTGGCTGTGTGCTTAGGGTCGTTGTCCTGTTGGAAGGTGAACCTTCGCCCCAGTCTGAGGTCCTGAGCGCTCTGGAGCAGGTTTTCATCAAGGATCTCTGTACTTTGCGCCATTCATCTTTCCCTCGATCCTGACTAGTCTCCCAGTCCTTTCCGCTGAAAAATATCCCCACAGCATGATGCTACCACCACCATGCTTCTCCAGATGTGACACTGAACTCTTTGTCCTGAATTCCATCTTGGTTTCATCAGACCAGAGAATCTTGTTTCTTATGGTCAGGTGCCTTTTGGCAAACTCAAAGCGGGCTGTCATGTGCCTTTTACTGAGGAGTGGCTTCCGTCTTGCCACTCTACAATAAAGACCTGATTGATAGAGTGCTGCAGAGATGGGAGAACCTTCCAGAAGGACAACCATCTCCACAGAGGAACTCTGGAGCTCTGTCAGAGTAACCATCAACCATTGGTCACCTCCCTGACCAAGGCCCTTCTCCCCCGATTGCTCATTTTGGTCAGGCAGCCAGTTCTAGGAAGGGTCTTGGTGGTTCCAAACGTATTCCATTTAAGAATGGAGGCCACTGAGTTCTTGGGGACCTTCAATGCTGCAGACATTTTTTGGTACCCTTCCCCATATCTGTGCCTCAACAATTCTCGGAGCTCTACGGACAATTCTGTCGACCTCATGGCATTGTTTTTGTTCTGGCATGCACTGTCAACTGTGGGACCTTATACAGACAGGCGTGTGCCTTTCCAAATCATGTCCAATCAATTGAATTTACCACAGGTGGCCTCCAATCAAGTTGTAGAAACATCAAGGATGATCAATGGAAACAGGATGCACCTGAGCTCAATTGAGTCTCAAGCATTTAGACCCTTTTGCTATAAGTAAATGAGGTGTTTCATTTTAATACATTTGCTAGTAAACTGTCTTTTTTTTAAGCCCATAACAATGTGTGTGTCATGTGTATACTTCTGTTTCAAAGTAGATTTGTTTAAGACTCCCAAGAAATCACCCTGTGACCCTGATTTAGCCCACTGCAGTAAAAGGTTATTAAGGGAGTAAAATTCTGTTTAAGTCATTAGTAAAGAACACATCGTTAAAGAGTATAATTATATTTTTTAGGTGGTTTTAAGCCTGTCAATCATTTATTGCTTCATAAGCAGAAACATTGTGGCTGCCCAGGTCATTAGGCATGTTGTGAACCTAGGGTCACCCTAAGTTCATAATATTGAACTCATTAAGGCGTTATCTGTTAGACGCCTAGAGTTCCGAGCTTGCAGACACGTCGCTGCTTGTAAATACCCCTGCTTGAAACCTGACACGCCCCCCCCCCCCCCCCCCCCGCACCAGTACCCCCTGTATATAGCCTCGTTATGGTTACATTTGTTTTTTTTTTTAAATTTTAATTTAAAAAATATTTTCTAAAATCCAATTTTTCTTAACTGCGTTGTTGGTTAAGGGCTTGTATAAGTAAGCATTTCACAGTAAGAACTACACCTTTTGTAGTCAGCGCATGTGACAAATATAATTGGATTTTGATTTGACACACATCCCAAGAACCCATTGGCTCTTGTGTAGAGACAGAAACAGAGCGGGGAGAGACAGATCTAGAGAAAGATTTTATTAAAAGGTAAATAACATTTTCTTAAATCTTTGGTACAGAAATGTAAGCATACATATTACAATTAAAGTTTTCTATGCAATATGAAAAGACTGTTCTAATTACTGTTCTTAGAGAAGAGCATGTCTGTCTTTGACCTGGGACTGACTGTAACCGAACACCCCCACTTGCCCTCCTACCCCTTGTACAATATATAAGTAACCCTTACCCTCCTACAAGGTATAAATAACCCTTACCCTCCTACCCCTTGTACAAGGTATAAATAACCTTTTTAGCTAACTCTCAGCTCATAACACACCACCTTGTGAAACACATCCTAGTCCTCAAGCCTGTATTCCACTCAAGGTTTGGTCTGTATATTCTTCTTCTTCGGCTAAGGTATAGAGCTTCGCTCTACAGGCTGGGTAATCAAACCCCATAGCTGTCCATTAGACATAACCACTTGATCTCCCAGCACCTTTATGGATAGTATTTGGGTTCTGCACAAATGTAGAAAACAATTTTGTGTAGTGCTGATTTACACTAAGCCCTTTTTCTGTTGAAGCCGGCATCATCCTACTTTCGATGTTACGGTCATCACGTGTGTGTCAGTAAGTGACAACTCCATGTTTTTCTTCTTCTTTAGAGTTCTGTTCCTCTTTCTCGAGGTTTCTTCTCACTCGTAGTGTTCACAGGACAAGCCTAAGACTTACTTATACACAGGCAAACCTACCCGGGTTGACCAAAATGGCTGTCAGAGAGGGCTGCCTCGCTTCTAGGCCTTAGGAAACTTTGCAGTATTTTGTTTTTTTTATGCATCATTCCTTACATTGTTAGCCCAGAAAATCATACATACAGCCAGGAAGAATTATTGGATATCAGAGCGACATCAACTTCCCAGCACTACGACCAGGAATACGACCTTCCCGAGGCGGATCCTTTGTCTGAACCACCCAGGGCATTTGAACTGATTCCAAAGGCTGACCCAAAACAACGCCGCCGGAGAAGAGGTAGATGGAGCGGTCTTCAGGTTAGACTTGGGAGGCGCGCACACCACCCACCGCTTCTGAGTATATTACTTGCTAATGTCCAGTCTCTAGACAACAAGGTAGATGATATTAGGGCAAGGGTTGCTTTCCAGAGAGATATCAGGGATTCTAACATACAGTTTCACGGAAACATGGCTCTCTCGGGATATGCTGTCAGAGTCGATTCTTTGTGCGTCGCGCCGACAGGAATAAACATCTCTCCGGGAAGAAGGGCTTGTGTTTCATGATTAACAACTCATGGTGTAATTGTAACAACAGACAGGAACTCAAGTCCTTCTGCTCACCCGACCTATAATGACTCTCAGTTGCTGACCGAGTTCTACTCGGTTATTGTCACAGCCGTGTATATCCCCCCTCAAGCCGATACCACGACGGCCCTCAAGGAACTTCACTAGACTGGAAACCATATATCCGGAGGCTGCATTTTTTTTGTAGCTGGGGATTTTAAAAAAAAGCTCATTTGAGAACATGGCTACCTAAATTCTATCAGCATATTGATCACGCTGGAAAAACATTGGGTCACTGCTACTCTAACTTCCGCGATGCATACAACGCCCTCCCCAACCCTCCTTTCGGCAAATGTGATGGACTCCATTTTGCTCCTCCCTTCCTACAGGCAGAAACTCTAACAGGATGTACCCGTGCTAAGGACTATTCAACGCTGGTCTGACCAATCAGAATCCACGCTTCAAGATTGTTTTGATCACGCAGACTGGGACATGTTCCGGGTAGCCTCAGAGAATAATATTGAAGTATATGCCGAGTCTGAGTGAGCTTATAAGGAAGCGTATAGGAGATGTTGTACCTACTGGGACTATTAGAACCTACCCTAAACAGAAACCGTGGACAGATGGCAGCATTCACGCAAACAGACAGTGCAAACCACCACATTTAACCATGGAAAGGTGACTGGGAATATGGCCGAATACAAACAGTGTAGTTATTCCCTCCGCAAGGCAATCAAACAAGTGAAATGTCAGTATAGAGACAAAGTGGAGTCGCAATTCAACGGCTCAGACACGAGACGTATGTGGCAGGGTCTACAGACAATCACAGACTACAAAAGGAAAACCAGCCACGTCACAGACACTGACATCTTGCTTCCAAACAAACTAGGATAATACAAACTAGGATAATTCAAACTAGGATCATTCAAACTAGGATAATACAAACTAGGATAATATTGAGGATAATACAGTGCCAACGATGCTGCCCGCTACCAAGGACTGTGGGCTCTCCTTCTCCATAGACGACGTGAGTAAGACATTTAAACGTGTTAACCCTTGCAAGGCCGCCGGCCCAGACCGCGTACTCAGACCAGCTGGCTATTCAATCTCTCTCTATCCCAGTCTGCTGTCCCCATATGCTTCAAGATAGCCACCAATGTTCCTGTACCCAAGAAGGCACTGAACTAAATTACTACCGCACTGTAGCACTCATTTCTGTCATCAAAGTGCTTTGAGAGACTAGGCAAGGATCATATCACCGCCACCTTACCGGTCACCCTAGACCCACTTCAATTTGCTTACCGCCCCAATAGGTCCACAGACGATGCAATCGCCGTCACGCTGCACACTTCCCTATCCCATCTGGACAAGAGGAATACCTATGTAAGAATGCTGTTCATTGACTATAGCTCAGCATTCAACGTCATAGTACTCTCCAAGCTTATCGTTAAGCTTGAGGCACTGGGTCTCAACCGCGCCCTGAGCAACCGGGTCCTGGACTTCCTGACGGGCCGCCCCCCAGGTGGTGAATGTCAGAAACAACTGTCCACTTCGCTGATCCTCAACACAAAAGTGCGTGCTCACCCCCCTTCTGTACTCCGTTCACCCATGACTGCGTGACCACGCACGCCTCCAACTCAATCATCAAGTTTGCAGACGACACAACAGTAATAGGCTTGATTACCAACAACCACAAGACAGCCTACAGGGAGGTGGTGAGGGCACTCGGAGTGTGGTGTCAGGAAAACAACCTCTCACTCAACGTCAACAAAACAAAGGAGATGATCATGGACTTCAGGAAACAGCAGAGGGAGCACCCCCCCTATCCACATTGAAGGGACAGCAGTGGAGAAGGTGGAAACTTAAGTTCCTGGGCATACACATCACAGACAAAATTAAATGGTCCACCCACACAAACAGTGTGGTGAAGACGGCGCAACAACAGGTCACCTAAAACCCTGACAAACTTTTACAGATTCACAATTGAGAGCATCCTGTCGGGCTGTATCACAGCCTGGTACGGCAACTGCACCGCCCTCAACCGCAAGGCTCTCGAGGGTGGTGCGGTCTGCACAGCGCATCACCAGGGCCAAACTACCTGCCCTCCAGGACACCTACACCACCCGATGTCACAGGAAGGCCAAAAAGATCATCAAGGACAACAACCACCGAGCCACTGCCTGTTCACCCCGCTATCATCCAGAAGGCGAGGTCAGTACAGGTGCATCAAAGCTGGGACCGAGAGACAGCGTCTATCTCAAGGCCATCAGACTGCTAAACAGCCATCACTAAACCAGAGTGGCTGCTGCCTACACAGACTTGAAATCATTGGCCACTTTAATAAACGGATCACTAGTCACTTTAATAATGTTTACAGATCTTGCATTACTAACTTCATATGTATAAACTGTATTTTATACCATCTATTACATCTTGCCTATGGTCGCTCCGGGGCCATTGCGCATCCATATATTTATATGTATATATTCTTATCCCATGCCTTTACTTAGATGTGTGTGTATTAGGTAGTCGTTGTGGAATTGTTAGATTACATGTTAGATATTGCTGCACTGTCAGAACTAGAAACACAAGCATTTCAAGTGTGATTTGAAATTGCTTTTATGTTCCTTCTACAAGGGGGGGGTCACACGCTCACAACACTTCCACAAGTTCACTACAAAACTTAACTGTTTGAACTGTCAAAAGTTCAAACTCAAGCCTCCCCGAAAAGTTTTTTTTTTTTTTTTTACATATTTTGACTTTAAACACATTTTTTTAAGTTCAACAAGTTCACTGCACATCACCTGAGAGGATGTCACTCCGCGTTTTTTACTTCAAAGAAACAGGTGTACTGTCAAGTTATCTAATGACACACTAAATAAAGTGAGAACATCCAGAGAGGATGTCATTAACAGGTCCACCAAAAGGACACAGCAAAGCACATATCCGTTTTTGACAGCAACTGTCTACTATATTCGCTCTTGCATATGCTGATTGTTTTGGTTGTGTTTCAGATTATTTTGTGCCCGATAGAAATTCATGGTAAATAATGTAGTGTGTCATTTGAGTCACTTTTATTGTAAATGACACTATTTACATTATTTACCATGAATTTCTATTGGGCACAAAATAAATCTGAAACACAACAAAAAACAGCAAATGCATCCCAAAAATGTGTCGAGTCACAAGTTTGATATAGTCATTGCGTGCTATGAACATGGGACCAAATAAACATTTTACGTGAATTTGTCACAATACGTTTGGTCCCCTAAAATGGAGGGACTACGTACAAAAAGTGCAGTAATTTCTGAATGGTTCACCCGATAAGGATAAAAGTACCCTCAAATTAAAGCTGACAGTCTGCACTTTAACCTCATAGTTGTATCATTTATAATCCAAAGTGCTGGAGTACAGAGCCAAAACAGCAAACGTGTCACTGTCCCAATACTTTTGGAGCTCAGTGTAGGGGGAAATGACATACCAAGTCAAAGCTCAAAATCCAGGTATCAATATGGATGACAAAATGACCTCTGACCTGATATCGGTGATGATGACAACGTGCTCGCAGTCTCCCTGGTGACAGAAGAGGTAGGGGTATCCCACCTTCACCTTCAGGTCGTAGAACCTGGTGTCCTCCATCTTGGCCTTGTGGAATGTGGGGAAGTCTCTGGTCTTTGCCCATTCAATGGTGGTCCTGGAAATATAGTACAATGCAACTTTATTGTCCAATTTGAAAAGTACAGTAGAAAGTAGAGGAAGAGAAATGAACTCCAACACCCAGAAAATACGCTTTGGAAATTCATCTTAAATTTACACAGAACAAAAATCTAAAAGCGCAACAATTTAAGATTTTGCTGAGTTACAGTTCATATTGAAATAAATGAATTCGGCCCTAAACAGCTCTGGTGGACATTATTACAGTCAGCATGCCAATTGCACACTCCCTCAAAATTTGAGATATCTGTGGCATTGTGTTGAGTGACAAAACTGCACATTTTAGAGTGGCCTTTTATTGTTCCCAGCACAATGTGCACCTGTGTAACGATCATGCTGTTTAATCAGCTTCTTGATATGACACACCTGTTAGGTGGGTGGATGGATTATCTTGGCAAATGGGAGAAATGCTCACTAACAGGGATGTAAACAAATGTGTGCACAACATTTTAGAGAAATAGGCTGTGTGTGTATGAAACATTTCTGGGATCTTTTATTTCAGCTCATGTTTCATGAGAGACCAACACTTTACATGTTGTGTTCATACTTTTGTACAGTATACTTACTAGCATTGTCTGAGAAATGATTTGATTATACTTGGGCTTAAAGGTGATTAGCTCACTAAAGAACGCTGGACTCTACCTTAGAAACTACAAAGAGTCACTCATTGGCCCAATTACTAAGGTCACCAACACATCTATTGGTCTGGGGGTGTTTCCAAGGGTATGGAAGTCGGCCATAATAACGGCCATCTTTAAATCGGGCGACTCTGCTAACGTGAGTAACTACAGGCCCATCAGTATACTACCTGTGGTGTCGAAGGTCGTTGAAAAGTGTGTAGCAGAACAACTGATTGCTCACCTCAACAGCCCCTTCACATTACACTCCATGCTGTTTGGCTTCAGAGCGAAACACTCCACAGAAAAGGCCAACTGCTTTCTTTTGGAAATTGTGAAGTTCAAGATGGACAAAGGGGGCGTTGTTAGGGCCGTGTTTCTAGACCTGAGGAAGGCTTTTGATACTGTTAACCATGAGATTCTCATCACAAAATTGTCCAAGTTCAATTTTTCCCCCCAATGCCTTGAGATGGATGAAATCATACCTTGAAGACAGAACTCAGTGTGTCGGAGTGAGCAATGAGCTGTCGCCCACTCTAAGCCATGATGTGGGTGTGCCACAAGGGTCAATACTGGGGCCCCTCCTGTTCAGCCTGTGTAATGATCTGTCTTCTGTCTGTACTGGGTCTGAAGTTCAAATGTATGCAGATGATAGTGATATATGTGCATGCAAAGAGCAGACAACAAGCTGCACAAGAACTCACTACTGTAATGGTCCAAGTTACAAAGTGGCTCAGTGACTCGTGTTTGCATCTCAATGTGAAAACAATTGTCTGCATGTTCTTCACAAAGAGGGTAACAGATGCTACTGAGCCAGATGTCTGTGTCAGGTGAGAAGCTCCAGGTGGTATCTGATTAAGTACCTTGGCATCATACTTGATTCCAACCTCTCTTTTAAAGAGCAGGTGAAAAAGGTAATTCAAATAACTAAATTCAACCTAGCTGATATCCGATTTATACGAAATTGTTTGACTACAGGAGGTAGCAAAACTGTACTATAAATCTATGATACTCCCCCACTTGTCATACTGCTTGACTAGTTGGGCCCAAGCTTGCTGTACAATATTAAAACCCATTCAGTCTGTCTACAAACAGGCTCTCAAAGTGCTTGATAGGAAGCCCAATAGCCATCATCACTGTTACAGCCTCAGAAAGCATGAGCTCCTGAGTTGGGAAAATCTTGTGCAATACACCGACACGTCTTGTATTCAAGATCCTAAATGGCCTGGCTCCCCCTCCACTCAGTATTTTTGTTAAACAGAAAACCCAGACATATGGCAGCAGATCCACAAGGTCTGCCATGAGAGGTGACTGTATAGTTCCCTTAAGGAAAAGCACCTTTAGTAAATCTGCTTTCTCTGTGAGAGCTTCCCATGTCTGGAATACACTGCCATCAGACACACATAACTGCACCACCTATCACACTTTCACAAAATGTATGAATACATGGCTAAAGGCCAATCAGAAATGTGAACATAATCCCTAGCTGTGTATTGCCGCTTTCCATGTTGTCTGTAGCTTATGAGGTGTGGAAACACTGTTGCTTTTATGGATTTTGTCTTGTTGCTTTTTGTTCTATGTTGCTCTGTCTGTGTGCTACGTCTTGCTTGTTCTATGTTGCTCTGCGTGTGCTCACTGCTCAATGATTGTCTATATTGTAATTGTTTTTAATAACCTGCCCTAGGACTGCGGTTGAAAATTAGCCGGCTGGCTAAAACCGACACTTTTACTGAAACGTTGATTAATGTGCACTGTCCCTGTAAAAATAAAATAAACTTAAATAAACTCAAAAGGTTGTTTCCAGTTCATCAATAAAATGCATATGAATATCCATTAGATATAGCAGATACTGAGCAAATGGCTAAGTGCATGAAGAACATTTTTTCCTATTTCCAATGGGTCTTGTGGCCTGGTTTGACATTTTTAATTACTGGATTGTGGCACATTACAATCTAACATCTGTTGATTCCGCTGACACATCCCCAAGGTTAACCCAGGCATATAGTTTAGTCTGGGTCATAGTTAGGCAAACCGAATGCAATATTCTGCACCTAAAACCTCCATCTCCGATCCAATATAGAGTTCTATGGCTGAAAAAAGTATTGTCTTAATTCTTTGTGGATCTACCTCTACCTCTCACTCTCTACAGTTTTGTCTTAATTCTCTGTGGATCTGCCCCTACCTCTCACTCTCTACAGTATTGTCTTAATTCTTTGTGGATCTGCCCCTACCTCTCACTCTCTACAGTATTGTCTTAATTCTTTGTGGATCTGCCCCTACCTCTCACTCTCTACAGTATTGTCTTAATTCTTTGTGGATCTGCCCCTACCTCTCACTCTCTACAGTATTGTCTTAATTCTTTGTGGATCTGCCCCTACCTCTCACTCTCTACTTGTCTTAATTCTTTGTGGATCTGCCCCTACCTCTCACTCTCTACTTGTCTTAATTCTTTGTGGATCTGCCCCTACCTCTCACTCTCTACAGTATTGTCTTATTTCTTTGTGGATCTGCCCCTACCTCTCACTCTCTACTTGTCTTAATTCTTTGTGGATCTGCCCCTACCTCTCACTCTCTACAGTATTGTCTTATTTCTTTGTGGATCTGCCCCTACCTCTCACTCTCTACAGTATTGTCTTAATTCTTTGTGGATCTGCCCCTACCTCTCACTCTCTACAGTATTGTCTTATTTCTTTGTGGATCTGCCCCTACCTCTCACTCTCTACAGTATCGTCTTAATTCTTTGTGGATCTGCCCCTACCTCTCACTCTCTACAGTATCGTCTCTGCAATATACAGGCCTGGCTTTTGTCTTTTTCGGGTTACTCCCTGGCTTCTACAGGCCCATTTCCACAGATGTTCTCTCACAGGATCAGCTAAGGTGAGTTCAAGTAAGCCTAGTCTGAAGTGTTCAGTCAGTCCAGTCAATGTAGCCAGATGACAGTTGGATGTCAGAAAGCGAGAAAGAAGAGAGAGAGCCACTTACTCGCTCATGTCCTGACACTCAGGGTGACGCATGTCATTGTAGAAGACCCCTTCAAAGTAGAAGAAGGCGGATTTGAAATGATCCTGAAACAGACAGTGAAAAGGTTCACCCAACACCGACATGATGATCAAGTCCTATTATGTAGGCTTATACTCTCTGTGAGTGTGTGGCTGAGTAGCTCCCAACTTAGACATCCTTATTATCTCATTTGTTACTAATTGTATTCCATAGTCAATGTGCTCCAAGACTCACAATCAATGACTACCTGTGTAGCAGCACGTGTTCCACGTTGGAACGTACTGTATATCCATGATGACTAGACGGTTCTTCTTGAGAAGTCGTCCTTTACGTCACCGAGCCGTGCACAAGAAATCTACTGGCATCTGTAACAGTATAACTTTAGTCCGTCCCCTCGCCCCTGCCCGGGCTCGAACCAGGGACCCTCTGCACACATCAACAACAGTCACCCACGAAGCATCGTTACCCATCGCTCCACAAAAGCCGCGGCCCTTGCAGAGCAAAGGGAACTACTACTTCAAGGTCTCAGAGCAAGTGACGTCACCGATTGAAACGCTATTAGCGCGCACCACCGCTAACTAGCTAGCCGTTTCACATCCGTTACACATCTACTGAATGTTGGGTTTTGGAAGTGGGGTGGTAGCATCTAACATTTGGATTCATTAGTTTGTTGTGCACTGCTCTGTGATGTAAGGGACGACTTCTTAAGACGAACTGTCTACCGACTATGGATACACATTCCGACGGAAGCCTAGCGTCAGCTGCTAGTTCGAACCCCCCGAGCCAACAACGTGAAAAACCTGCCTATGTGCCCTTGAGCAAAGACTTCGACCCTAATTGCTCCAGGGTCGCCGCTGATAATGGCTGACCCCTGGCAGTGACCCCAATCTCTGAGGGCGTCTCAGGGGGAGTTGGGATACGCAAAAAACACATTTCCATTTCACACGTGTATAATACACACGTGTACATGTGTGAAACAGGGAAATATAAGCACCCACCTACCATTACAATAGTATGGTTTGAGCTCGATCTCTTTGTGTGCGTGTCACCTTGCTGATGAAGTCCGGTGCCATGTCGGGCGTGTTGCTGAACTCTCCAAAGACCTGCAGGTCGCTGATACAGCAGATAGCGTCCCTCAGGTCCACCAGACTATGGGAGCCCAGCATCTGAAGGGTCATGTGGGGCCTCACATACCTAAACTGGAAGAGAATGTACGTTATAGGAAAATAATGCACGCTCTAGAATGCCCTTTAAGCCAATCAGAAATGGGTATTCAACAATTCCATGGTATAAATGAGATTAATAGGCAAAGAATGTACATGTCTTACAAAAGCACATTATTGTTGTGTTTAATGATGGAGATTGTTGGAATTAGGCTTTTCAACTTTTGGTGATTCTCACAAAGACTTGGAATCGAAGAAGTGAAACTGCACGTACTCTCTCAAATATGGCTGGGTAGAGAACGTTGATGCTCAAAATTATCTCCCCTTCTGGCACCAAGTCAGCAGGGTCCTCAGGCCTTTTCCCCACCGCTAGGCTCTCCTAGAAAAATCAAACACACAAGTCAATCAAATTTCTAAAAACAGGGTCTTAGCTCTTGTCGGTCGTGTTCATCTGGCACCAAACTGAAGAATATGACCCAGGGGTCTGGGTGTGTAGACTTCTGGGTGTCAGTCACGCTACAGGTTACATCAACAGGTTATACTCTATTCAAGGGATGCATTGTTTTCCAAGAAGTAGCCTTGAAGTTTTTGAACTTTTGTAGGCTTTTTTTTTATGATATTCAATGGGCAAAAAAAATGTGTGCAATGGTCTGCAACGCAAACACCTGGTAGAAGTAAATTCATCCTCAAACAAATATACGTTTATATATCTTAAATGACTTAAAACGGAAGGGGTGGTTACTTTCACAGGGTATAACTAACCAGTTCGTCTTGGTAGTGGTCAACTCTGCTTATCTTATCGATCCTCAGGGTGCCTTTGTAGTCCTGCTTCTTCTTCCTCTGTCTGAACATCAACAAGGCAACACTTTTTTAATGCAGTTCATGAGTAACTGTCTGCAGAACATGGAATTGGCGCATTTGTCATGTGGAAATGGTCTAGGATATCATTTGTATAGTAAAAACGTTGTAATGTTTTACATTAGTGTTTGAAGAGTGGGGTCAGGTGGCACAACGTTGGTGTCAAGAGGCTCATCTTCAGCTTGACCCCGAAGAGTGTCAACGCTGGAGAAAAAAAATCAACAATGTGAAGTTCACAGAACATCTCTGATACCACTAGTTTTGACCAATATTCTAAAATGCGTCATAAAACAAAAACAAAGGGAAGTTATATCCCTGGTCCACTACTACAGACGCTGAAGTTCAACAACAAACACATTATTATTGACAAACGATAACTAGCACATTGAGAAGTTACTGCTTGTCAACTAGACAGACAATGGATTTTCAGCTACCTAGCTAGAGTAGCAAATACATTTATAACTACCCCTTACTGTACAAACCTGCAGATAGCTTTCAGTTCATCCAACGTTTCTGGTGCGATTCCCATTTCCTTTGCAAAGTCGGCATCTTCATTCTCTTCGTATTTATCCTCGTAGGAATAGTCAATTGGTTTCAATTTCTCAAGCCATGCGGTTCTGAATGAGCCAACGTGGAATGGTTTGGTGTTTATGTCTTTATACTCAAAAACTGGAATATTTTCGTTCACGTTTGAGCTACTGCCCGCCGCCATTTTTTCATCTAAATGACGTCAAAACTCCCAGGTAACGCTGGGTAATGAAGTGTCTCGAGATGGGAAAATACAAGAGAAATTACCGATTGATAGAGTTATTTTACACTGGCCCGGGTTGAACCGGGTGAAACCCGGCACGTCATCCAGCGAAAGCTGGGAGAGAGGAGTGCCCATCTCAAATGGAAGAGTAATCTGCGCTGCTCGGTAATTTTGTCAACATAGTGCACCGTCCAGAAACATACATCTCTTTCCATGACTAGTTTTCATTGGGAGGGCAGATTAAGCGTTTTTATCCAAAGCAATCACAGAATCCTAATACATTTATACACGTGCTTAATTACGTCACTTTTGCATTGCGCCGACTTCGCCATAAAACAGAGTGGGGCAGCCAGGTTCCAAATCGAATGCAATCAACTTTCAGCCGGGCAAAAACACGCCTAAACGGGTGCCCGGGCGAGATTAATCAAACCCCTTCTCTAATACAGGCTAATTGTGGGGCTGCGTTATGCATTTTTTATTTGTATTTAACCTTTATTTAACCAGGCAAGTCAGTTAAGAACTAATTCTGGGCCAATTGTGCGCCGTCCTATCGGACTACCATTCACGGCCGGATTTGATACAGCCTGGTTTCGACTCAGGTACTACAGTGACGCCTCTTGCAATGAAATGCAGTGCCTTAGACCGCTGCGCCACTCCGGAGCCCTGCAATTTAGGTGGGTGTGTCCTTAATTATGTAACCCCACCATGCATAATTTAGTAGGCTATTTTATAAAGGTGTCAAATGGGCAAGTTCTCTTCCTTCTGGTGAAAGATTAACTCCAAAGCCCAATAGCTATTTTTTCGTCTAAATTCAGAGAGAACTATTCTTTCTTTCAACAGCTGGTATCTTTTAGACCTATTTCCCCCCCTATGTATTTATTAATACGTTTCTTTATTTGATAATCATTCCTGACGTATCGAACATGGCTCACGTGAAGAATGGGAACATCCAAAAGGTAAGACGTTTTTAGCCTTTTTTTTTTACTTGTTTTTATTTCAATGTTCAATAGGCCTACATTTTATTTAAAGGTTAAATCTGTAATGTTGATATCATTGATCAGTCCTTGTCGATCTGTTCATGAATTTGAAAGTGGTTACATTTCAATAACAATGTTATATTCCAAAGGACCCTTCTATGGATAAAATTGTGATATAATTTTTGGGGGGTATTTTGTATGTCCACTAAAATAATCTGCTATCATGGGACTGACCAACATTTATTTTGTTGGCCTAATCCTACTTTCTATAGAAGCGTTCAATATAATTGTTGTATAGCATCATACACATGACTTTAGAGTTGGAAAGTGTCACTTGGTCGAAGCTGCCTAATAGCGTCATTGTTTTGTTGTTTAAAGGTCCAATGTTGTCTTTTTTTTTATCTCAATATCAAATCATTTCTGGGTAACAATTAAGTGGGCTGCTTTACTAACCACGTTTCCATACCCAGTTGTTATGCTATTAAAGTCATATGCTACTTTCTAAACAAATCAACAAAGACAGCTGTGATGGAAATAGGTTTCGGTACAATTTTATGCATGCAGACAGGCCTAATTTGTTCGTTGGACATGGTAGGATATTTTTGTGTCGTAAAATTCGTTATGCGAGAGATGGCATTGGAAAGGGTTGTAAGCGCATCTATTGATATAATAAACACCATATCCACGTAAAATTGGAGTCAATTTCTAAAATAAGTTAATATTTTCTAGATATGGTGTGTTGTCCTCCCACTAAAAGTCGGGAAACCATGCAGTTTATAGGCTACAGATTAAATGCATTCATAAACTCATTATTACAATAACAGCCCTACATCCACACTATAGCCAAATGATTTTGCGTTAAACCAGCGAGATTGATCTGTTAAAATATCTAATATTAATTCAGGAAGATGCACATGCAAGACTGATAGTGAGAGGTGAAAGTGCATTATACCAGAGTCAGGTAGGCTACAAGTAGGGATACAGGAAGAGGATGATGTGGGCCTACAGCAAGAAGTAAAAAAGTTAGCCCAACTAGGTAATCATTCATTATTTGGATTATCTCAATTATCGTTCTCACTGCGTGACAATGCACATTTGTTATAGCCTACAATTGTTATTGTCTTTGAAGCCAAAACAAGACATGCATTTTGTGTAATTGTTATTGTCTTTGAAGCCAAAAACAAGACATGCATTTTGGGTAAATGCTCTAAATAGCAAGTTGTTCAGTTATTTTCATACCAATAGGGCTCTCCTAGCTGTGCTGTTGAGGAACTACTAGAGCAAGCTGAGTTGTTTTCTATGGAACACAACCCTGCATCCCCACCATCACACAATTACTGTTTACGCATTCTAAAAAGGTCCATACTAAATTGCAAACTGGTCAGGTGGGCATTTGAAAGTGTGTTCTATTGCCAACATAAGTTACAAAATACAGTCTTAGTGTTAGACTTTTGCAAGGCAATTCAGAGAAGCAGATTGTAATTTTGGTGTGCATATATACTGAACAAAAATATAAAGGCAACATGCAACAATTAATGATTTTACTGAGTTACAGTTCATATAAGGACATCAGTAAATGCATTAGGCCATAATCTATGGATTTCACATGACTGGGCAGGGGCCACCCACTTGGGAGCCATGCCCATCCAATCAGAATGAGTTTTGACATTGGCGGTGGCTTATGGTAGAGAAATTAACATTAAATTCTCTGGCAAAGGCTCTGGTGGACACTCCTGCACTTAGAATGCCGATTGCACACTCCCTCGAGTCTTGAGACATCTGTGGCATTGAGTTGTGTGACAAAAATGCACATGTTAGTGGCCTTTTGGTGTCCCCAGCACAAGGTGCACCTGTGTAATGATCAAGCTCTTTAATCAGCTTCTTGAAATGCCACACCTGTCAGATGGATCGATTTATCTGGGCAAATGGGAGAAATGCTCACTAACTGGGATGTAAACACATTTGTGCTCAAAATTTGAGAAGGTTTTTGTGTATATGGAACATTGATGGTATCTTTTATTTCAGCTCATGAAACATGGGACCAACACTTTACATGTTGAGTTTATATTTTTAATCAGTATATTATCACAGCGCTGGCAAAGATGGTTGACCAACTCCCTGACCAAAATTACTGACATTTATCCCATCATAAGAAGATTGATGGCCATTCTGATATTCTAATTATATGAGCATGTTACTGTACAGCCCCTGTGTCCCAATGTCAAATTACATCTTATTGGTCACATACACATGGTTGGCAGATGTTAATGCGAGTGTAGCGAAATGCTTGTTCTTCTAGTTCCGACAGTGCAGTAATATCTAAGTAATCTAACAATTCCCCAACAACTACCTAATACACACATCTAAAGGGGTGAGTGAGAATACAGTATGTACATGTAAGTATATCGATGAGCGATGTCCGATCGGCATAGGCAAGGTGCAGTAGATGGTATAAAGTACAGTATATACATACACTGCTCAAAAAAATAAAGGGGACACTTAAACAACACAATATAACTCCAAGTCAATCACACTTCTGTGAAATCAAACTGTACACTTAGGAAGCAACACTGATTGACAATAAATTTCACATGCTGTTTAGCAAATGGAATAGACAACAGGTGGAAATTATAGGCAATTAGCAAGACACCCACAATAAAGGAATGGTTCTGCAGGTGGTGACCACAGACCACTTCTCCGTTCCTATGCTTCCTGGCTGATGTTTTGGTCACTTTTGAATGCTGGCGGTGCTTTCACTCTAGTGGTAGCATGAGACGGAGTCTACAACCCACACAAGTGGCTCAGGTAGTGCAGCTCATCCAGGATGGCACATCAATGCGAGCTGTGGCAAGAAGGTTTGCTGTGTCTGTCAGCGTAGTGTCCAGAGCATGGAGGTGCTACCAGGAGACAGGCCAGTACATCAGGAGACGTGGAGGAGGCCGTAGGAGGGCAACAACCCAGCAGCAGGACCGCTACCTCCGCCTTTGTGCAAGGAGGAGCAGGAGGAGCACTGCCAGAGCCCTGCAAAATGACCTCCAGCAGGCCACAAATGTGCATGTGTCTGCTCAAACGGTCAGGAACAGACTCCATGAGGGTGGTATGAGGGCCCGACGTCCACAGGTGGGGGTTGTGCTAACAGCCCAACACCATGCAGGACGTTTGGCATTTGCCAGAGAACACCAAGATTGGCAAATTCGCCACTGGCGCCCTGTGCTCTTCACAGATGAAAGCAGGTTCACACTGAGCACATGTGACAGACGTGACAGTCTGGAGACGCCGTGGAGAACGTTCTGCTGCCTGCAACATCCTCCAGAATGACCGGTTTGGCGGTGGGTCAGTCGTGGGGTGGCATTTCTTTGGCGGGCTGCACAGCCCTCGATGTGCTCGCCAGAGGTAGTCTGACTGCCATTAGGTACCGAGATGAGATCCTCAGACCCCTTGTGAGACCATATGCTGGTGCGGTTGGCCCTGGGTTCCTCCTAATGCAAGACAATGCTAGACCTCATGTGGCTGGAGTGTGTCAGCAGTTCCTGCAAGAGGAAGGCATTGATGCTATGGACTGGCCCGCCCGTTCCCCAGACCTGAATCCAATTGAGCACATCTGGGACATCATGTCTCGCTCCATCCACCAACGCCACGTTGCACCACAGACTGTCCAGGAGTTGGCAGATGCTTTAGTCCAGGTCTGGGAGGAGATCCCTCAGGAGACCATCCGCCACCTCATCAGGAGCATGCCCAGGCGTTGTAGGGAGGTCATACAGGCGCACGTGGAGGCCACACACACTACTGAGCCTCATTTTGACTTGTTTTAAGGACATTACATCAAAGTTGGATCAGCCTGTAGTGTGGTTTTCCACTTTAATTTTGAGTGTGACTCCAAATCCAGACCTCCATGTGTTGATAAATTTGATTTCCATTGATAATTTGTGTGATTTTGTTGTCAGCACATTCAACTATGTAAAGAAAAAAGTATTTAAGAATATTTCATTCATTCAGATCTAGGATGTGTTATTTTAGTGTTCCCTTTATTTTTTTGAGCAGTGTATGATATGAGTAATGTAAGATATGTATACATTATTTAAAGTGACTAGTGATCCATCTATTAAAGTGGCCAGTGATTGGGTCTCAATGTAGGCAGCAGCCTCTGAGTTAGTGATGGCTGTTTTAGAAGCTGTTTTTCAGTCTCTCGGTCCCTGCTTTGATGCACCTGGACTAATCTCGCCTTCTGGATGATAGCGGTATTAACAGGCAGTGGCTCGATGGTTGTTGTCCTTGATGATCTTTTTGGCCTTCCTGTGACACCGGGTGCTGTAGGTGTCATGGAGGTCAGGTAGTTTGCCCCCTGGTGATGCATTGTGCAGACCGCACCACCCTCTGGAGAGCCTTGCAGTTGAGGGTGGTGCAGTTGACGTACCAGGCTGTTATGCAGCCCAACAGGATGCTCTCAATTGTGCTTCTGTAAAAGTTTGTCAGGGTTTGGGTGACAAGCCACATTTCTTCAGCCTCCTGAGGTTGAAGAGGCGCTGTTGATCCTTCACCAAATTCTGTGTGTGTGGACCTTTTCAGTGTCTGTGATGTGTATGCCCAGGAACTTAAGTTTCCACCTTCTCCCCTGCTGTCCCTTCGATGTGGATAGGGGGGTGCTCCCTCTGCTGTTTCCTGAAGTCCACGATCATCTCCTTTTGTTTTGTTGACGTTGAGTGAGAGGTTGTTTTCCTGACACCACACTCCGAGGGCCCTAACCTCCTCCCTGTAGGCCGTCTCGTCGTTGTTGGTAATCAAGCCTACCACTGTTGTGTCGTCCGCAAACTTGATGATTGAGTTGGAGGCGTGCATGGCCACGCAGTCGTGGGTGAACAAGGGAGTACAGGAGGGGGCTGAGCATGCACCCTTGTGTGACCCCAGTGTTGAGGGTCAGCCAAGTGGCGATGTTTCCTATCGTCATCACCTGGGGGCGGCCCGTCAAAGTCCAGGACCCAATTGCACAGGGTGGGGTTGAGACCCAGGGCCTCTAGCTCGAGTTTGGAGGGTACTATGGTGTTGAATGCTGAGCTGTAGTCAATGAACAGCATTCTTACATAGGTATTATTTTTGTCCCGATGAGATAGGGCAGTGGGATGGCGATTGCGTCTGTGGCCCTGTTGGGGCGGTATGCAAACTGAAGTGGGTCTAGGGTGGCTGGTAAGGTGGCGGTGATATGATCCTTGAGTAGTCTCTCAGTGCACTTCATGATGACAGAAGTGAGTGCTATGGGGTGGTAGTCATTTAGTTCAGTTATCAGCGACACTTATCAAAATTGGCTTTTCGGAACCAGTATATGGGTATGAGTGTAAAGAGCTAACCTACGTCACTTGTTTTAAAACTTCGTCATCGGCCAAAACGGGGCACCTGGCTCACGCCTAGGAAGCAGCACGGTTCCAAAACGAATGCAATCAACAGTAACCTGGTTCACCTGGGGCATGCCTGGGGTATTAAAGCCTTGTTCACATTGGCAGTTTGAAATGACTCAAATCCATTTTTTTTTTTTTTGCATTTCTGATACGAGTCTTTTCTTTTTCCTGCATTCTGAACAGCCAAAAAGCACATGGAATCGGTTATTTCAAGACCCGCTTCAAACCCCCTTTGTAGGTCGTTTGAAGTCCGGTACAAATCTGATTCCTGGTGCTGTGACTTGTCTTAACGGTCAAATCTGATTTATTTGTCCTGAAGTGGTTTTGAAAAGTTGGGCTGTCTTATTCTTTGAAGCTCTAAACATTTCTTGACACTGAGTATTCCAAGCACCTGGCATTGTTGTCACCTTAGCTTGTTATAAAACTTCTGAGTGATAGGAACCACGAGCACCACCACCAATCAGCCTACACCACTGCGCACACACCCGTCATTACTATGACAACTAGCATAGCCATGTCAGCAAATGACTGCAGTCTGAACACACACCCATCCGATTTGGTCACTTGTAACTTGCGGTTTGGACAGTCAGTATTCCAAAGCGGATTTGAAAAGCAAAACTGATTTGAGCGTAAAGGCCTGCAGTGTGAACAAGGATTAATAAACCCCTCACTGTAAGGGACTTCTTTGTTATTGCCTTCCCTTTGAAGTAATAACTGATTAGAAACACCTCAGGGAAGAGGGTAAGGAAGGATACACTTAAGGAACTTGAACGACCCCAACATTGTCAATTATCCAATGGGAATCCTGTGACAAATGCACTGCTATACCATCGCAGTGAATTTATTTTTCTTCTTTGGTATTTCGATTGATTCTCAGGAGGTTACGTTTACACTTATCCCATGTCTCATATTTAGCCACTAATTGGCCTATTGACCAATCAGATCAGCTCTGAAAAAGAGCTCTGAGAAAGAACTGATGTGAAAAGCTCCAATGGGATTGGCCAAAAGACCAGTTAGTGGAGAGAAATATGAAAATTGGTCTGCCTGTATGAACACAGCCAAAGGGCTTGCAGTTTGGCTAGGCACTGATGATGGCTCATTGTGCAGTTGATCAACTTGATTTCCTTGACTTTCAGATGGACCCAGAGGATCCCTTTCTCCTGGTACCTGATAAGATGTAAGTCTCCTACTTCACAAGTCTATGCTAAGATACACACTGATTTAGATCTTCCCTCTTATGTGAAAAGAGCTATGTAACCATAGTTACAGTATTAATGCCTACAGCACAAATCTCAGCCGATGCAGACACATTCAATGTTGTGTTCTGTGTCTAAACAGACATTTAATACGGTCTGCCACATGCTGTGATTACTATAGCCCCCATACTCAACTGGTGGACTGCAATCCGGACCCAGAACAGGGTCAATATGGACTCAAGTTTTTTTTAGGAACTCTGTTGGGATTCGACCCCTGGTATCATATAAACACACAAGACATGGAAGAGTGTCGAATTACAGGAAAGTAGCTTTAAAGTTTCTAAATTCTCAACGCCAGCAAGAGGGGTTTGAACCGTTTGGAATGGCATGGGTTGTGAGTTTTATTTTATTACGCCAATAAATGACCTTTGCCGCCTAGGACATTTTGTTACCCAACCTTCTCAAATAGTACTTGAGTAACCCTTTGGCTGATTTTGACAGGACTCTAGAAATGACATCCATGTGTGGAACATTACTGGAGAAATACTACACCTGATCTGCACTTCTGTTTCCCTTCCCAGGAAATCCCAGATGGATTTAGAGACTGCGTTGCAGGATAGTGCCAAAGCCCTTGACCTCTTCCTCAACAACCGGTTCTCAGACGCCTTGGATCTCCTCAGACCCTGGTATGTCCCAGTCAACTTCATCATAGCTTGCCTTGAGGCTTTACATGCTTTAAGATGAACTGCTCATGTCTGTCTCTAATAGTGATTGGTGGTGACCTGTTCGGTAAAGTGTATTCTACTGCAATATTGCCAACACAAATTGTCCTAATTGGCTACCAGAAACTGTCCACTTTTTCTGTGTATATTCATTGGTTGGTCACATTGGATCCATTTCTCAATAAAAGTGCTTCTCGAGTTTCTTATGTTTTCTGAAGGGCTTTGTCATGTTCTCTCAGGAGGAGCCAGAGTATGTACCACGCTGTGGGCTACAGCAGCATGCTGGCCATGCAGGCGGGCATGACCTTTGAACCCAAGGATGTTGAAAAGGCCATGACTGCTCTGAAGGAGTCTCTGCAGACGTGCCAGATGTATGGTTTTGCTTCTCTCATAGAAATGACATGAATGTAGGGCATCTCGTTCTATAGAGTTTCAATTGCCAATGCATTGAAGAAGCTTTATCTCACACGTCAGATTCAGACATTGTTGGGCAGTGGCAGGACTTAGAGCTAGAGGATTGAATCGAAACAATAGCTAAGCGGACACCCCGCCTCTGTTTTGGTAAAAAGCTGAAGGATGGACCTGGAGTAATCTAACAATGGATGATGCAAGGACTGTTAGTTTGCAAACATTGGAGTTACCCCATCAGAACCCAAAATGTACATTTGGTTATGACAGTTGAACTAAGCTCTTGAGGCATTTATCTGTGTTATATTCTTCAAGAATCAATCGTAGTATACATATTATACATTTTTGTCCTTAGGTGGATGTTGCAACTAAGGATTCTAACTTTAACACAGTACGTTATCTCATCACAGGTTCCGGAAGAAGACTACCATGGTGGAGGCCATCACTGAGATGTTTTACAAGCAGCCAGCTGACGACTTAACTGAAGGTGTGATTGGCTACCATCTCCGTGATGGTTGTAGGTTATAAAGGATGATCTCAATATGTCGACATCTATACATCCATACATGTAGTATGAGTCATCCATACTGAAATATGCATGTTTCATGACTGGCCTTTTGATTGATTTCATGTGTTTATTGTTTGGGTTGTCATACTTCAGGATGCCCAGCACACATGGGGTTAAAATACTATTTTCTGTAGCAAAATTATAACATACAGTGGGGCAAAAAAAGTATTTAGTCAGCCACCAATTGTGCAAGTTCTCCCACTTAAAAAGATGAGGCCTGTAATTTTCATCATAAGGTACACTTCAACTATGACAGACAAAATGAGAAAAAAAATCCAGAAAATCACATTGTAGGATTTTTAATGAATTTATTTGCAAATTATGGTGGAAAATAAGTATTTGTTCACCTACAAACAAGCAAGATTTCTGTCTCTCACAGACCTGTAACTTCTTCTTTAAGAGGCTCCTCTGTCCTCCACTCGTTACCCGTATTAATGGCACCTGTTTGAACTTGTTATCAGTATAAAAGACACCTGTCCACAACCTCAAACAGTCACACTCCAAACTCCACTATGGCCAAGACCAAGGAGCTGTCAAAGGACACCAGAAACAAAATTGTAGACCTGCACCAGGCTGGGAAGACTGAATCTGCAATAGGTAAGCAGCTTGGTTTGAAGAAATCAACTGTGGGAGCAATTATTAGGAAATGGAAGACATACAAGACAAATCTCACCCCGTGGGGTCAAAATGGTCACAAGAACGGTGAGCAAAAATCCCAGAACCACACGGGGGGACCTAGTGAATGACCTGCAGAGAGCTGGGACCAAAGTAACAAAGCCTACCATCAGCAAGGGCATTGATGATGAAACGTGGCTGGGTCTTTCAGCATGACAATGATCCCAAACACACCGCCCGGGCAATGGAGGAGTGGCTTCGTAAGAAGCATTTCAAGGTTCTGGAGTGGCCTAGCCAGTCTCCAGATCTCAACCCCATAGAAAATCTTTGGAGGGAGTTGAAAGTCCATGTTGCCCAGCAACAGCCCCAAAACATCACTGCTCTAGAGGAGATCTGCATGGAGGAATGGGCCAAAATACCAGCAACAGTGTGTGAAGACTTACAGAAAATGTTTGACCTCTGTCATTGCCAACAAAGGTATATAACAAAGTATTGAGATACACTTTTGTTATTGACCAAAAACTTATTTTCCACCATAATTTGCAAATAAATTCATTAAAAATCCTACAATGTGATTTTCTGGAAATAAATTCTAATTTTGTCTGTCATAGTTGAAGTGTACCTTAGGATGAAAATTATAGGCCTCATCTTTAAGTGGGAGAACTTGCACAATTGGTGGCTGACTAAATACTTTCTTGCCCCACTGTCTGCACAGTATAGTTTATTTGGAAAGTTCAGACCCTATTACTTTTTCCATTTTGTTAAGTTATTCTAAAATGTATTAAATTGTTTTTCAATCTACACACACAATACCCCATAATGACAAAGCAAAAATAGGTTTTTAGAAATGTTAGCTAATTTAAAAGAAAAACTGATCATGTTTACGTACATGTTCAGACCCTTTACTCAGGACTTTGTTGAAGCACCTTTGGCAGCGATTACAGCCTTGATTCTTCTTGGGTATGTGCCTCCACACAATCCTGTTTTGGTGCTCTACGGACAATTCGTTTGACCTCATGGCTTGGTTTTTGCTCTGACGTGCACTGTCAACTGTGGGACCTTATATAGACAGGTGTGTGCCTTTCCAAATCATGTCCAATCTATTGAATTTACCACAGGTGGACCCCAATCAAGTTGTAGAAACAGCTCAAGGATGATCAATGGAAACAGGATGAACCTGAGCTCAATTTCAAAGGGTCAATAGCAAAGGCTCTGAATACTTCTGTAGATACATTTCTATGTTCTGCAAAAATGTCTAAACCTGTTATTGTGTGTAGATTGACAAATGTATTTAATCAATTTCAGAATAAGGCTGTAACGTAACAATGTGGAAAAAGGGAAGAGGTCCTGAATACTTTCTGAATGCACTGTTTCCATGTACTACATCCACATTGGTTTAAATGTGTGGGTCTGTTCTGGACTTTTGACTGACAGGCATCTCTCTTTTTTCTCCCCTTTCCCGCTACAGAGGAGATGCATGCGGAGTTGTGCTATGCTGAGGCGCTATTGCAGAAGGCTGCACTCACTTTTCTGGACGAGAGCATGATCAGCTTCATCAAAGGAGGCATGAAGATCCGCAACAGCTTTCTGATCTACAAGTGGGCAGTTTAAAAATATATATATATTTTTTTCTTCACACGACTTACCCTGGTTTCACATGAACTGGTTGATGATATAATGTGAAAAGGATATTATGTTTCGTGTTTGGGTAGTCCAGCCACAGGTGGCTGGTGACACCTTAATTGGGGAGGACAGGCTCAAAGTAATGGCTGGAATGGTATCAAGCACATCAAACGTGGTTCCATATGTTTGATGCCATTCACTCCATTCCAGTTTATTATTAGCCGCCTCTACCATCCTCTCACCAGCCTCCTGTGCTTTCAGTATATGAATGACTGTTCTCAGAATTGATGCACTAGAAATAAATGAATCAGATGTTATCAAGCAGTGATTGTTTTTAGCAGGGTCACATTTGAGAGTCAAGTATTTTGGGAAATCTTGCATGGTTGCTAGTGTACTCAAGTTCATAGTTCAATATGTAATTCTGTCCATGAGCTGCTGTTGTCTATGAATGTTCTGTATTATGTCATGTTTTGTGTGGACCCCAGGAAGAGTAGCTGCTTCATTAGCAATGTCTAATGTGGATCCTTATAAAATAACCAAATGCCTGTTTGGCTCCTCTCTACAAGGGAATGTGATGTTATGTCAACCATGGCAAAGAACCAGTCTGACCAGATGAGCACACAAACTCACTTCAGGAGCGGTGTGAACATGGGCATTGGTTCATTTAACTTGGTAAGAGCGTTGGTGTTTAGTGCTTCAGCGTTATGGGTGAGGTAGAAGATGGTAGGACAGGCAGATTAATAAGAGTTGCTAAAGCGGTCAAATGTAAGATTACAAATGTTTTTTCTCAACTCAAAAATGATGAATGTTTTTATTTTCTATTGGCTGTTTTTTCTTTGACATGAAAGGGGGATTTTTGTTTTGTGGTCCTCAGATGCTGAGGTCACTATCTTCACCATTTGGTTTTCCTCTTTCAGTATTTGTCTCTCTTGCCGAGCAAGGTCCTCAGACTACTGGAGTGGATGGGTTTCTCTGGAGATCGGGTAGGTGACGAGGAGCAGTCTCACCACTTCTCTCTCTGACAGACTATTCAGCATCACACACCAGTCGCCTTGCAAAATACTCATTTTCTCTTGGATAGTCCGAGTGGGGAGTCTATTTTTCTTCAAAGTAATTATTGTCCCCCAAAAACTGAGTGCTTGCATAAGTAAAAAAATAATGTTTGTAAATGTTTGAAATGATACATTTCTTAAGTTTACTTCCCATTATGTCTCATAATTAAGCCAATTACGATGCAATGAAGTGGATGTTGTTGATAGAGGCTTGTTGTGCAGGAAGTGGGTCTGTCCCAGCTGAGGGAGGGGGCAGCCAGCAACAGCCTGCGCTCCATCCTCAGCACTTTGTGCCTCCTGATGTACCACCTCTACATCAGCGTC
Source organism: Oncorhynchus mykiss (assembly GCF_013265735.2). Taxonomy (NCBI): domain Eukaryota; kingdom Metazoa; phylum Chordata; class Actinopteri; order Salmoniformes; family Salmonidae; genus Oncorhynchus; species Oncorhynchus mykiss. The sequence continues at coordinate 6,193,468 of NC_048583.1, read as the reverse complement.
ATACTGGGTAAGGTACAGATCTAGGATCAGCTTTCCTTCCCCGAAACCTTACCATAACCTCGGAACCCTAAATTGGGGAAAACCCAAAAAGGACCCAAGACCTGTGTCTAAGGGCAACATTTGACCTACTCCTTAAATGCCACACAGGCCACTGGAGTTTTGAGGATAAAGGATGCCCTCTGGTGGTGGTGATGCTAAACTGTTCCATTGTTACTACAGTACTGTGATCATCAACTGTCGCTGTCACGCTTTACAAAGTCACTTTGTCTTCAGTTGGTTTCTTATGTGAATAGCATTTAATCCATTTGTATGGCCTATTAGGCTGTGTTTACACAGGCAGCCCATTTGTGATCTCTTTTCCACTCATTTATCTTTTGACCAATCAGGTCTTTTCACATCAAATCTTTTTCAGAACTGATCTGATTGGACAAAAGACGAATTATTGAAAAAGACAGGCAGAATTGGACTGCCTGTTTAAATGTATCCTTAGATAATGGGTTTTAATTTACAACAGCCATTAGGGTTGATTGATGCCTTGTCTTTCCTTCTCTATAGGTACTGGTGAGGCAAACCTGGAAGAGTCTGATGTTCTTCTGGACCCCTACATTGAAAAGTTCCCCAATGTAAGTGAACAGTCCCCCTCCTGCAAGGTCTTCCCACTTGCCCATCTCCTCCGTTAACATTGACTGTGGTTGTTCTCTAGGGGGCCCTCATTCTCTTCTACCAGGCCAGGATTGCTGTGCTCAAGGGTAACTTTGAATTTGTGAGTAATCTCCCTTTTTAAGAATGGCATCTTCATACATTTTCCTGGGTAGTATTCATTAGGTACCAAATGGAAGAAAACATCATTGGGAGCAACTTCCTAAACTTGTCCAATGAGAAACGCTTGTGTTCTGTTACAAAGCATTTTGCTATGCTGTGCCCTAATGAATATGACCCTGTCTGCTATGTTACAAGTTATAAAATTGACCCCTCTGTCTAACAAGAACCATATCTCCTTGTTTTGTGTATCTGTCCGCCAGGCCCAGAAGAAGTTCCTGGAGTGCATAGCGGCGCAGCAGGAGTGGCGTCAGATCCACCATCTGTGTTACTGGGAGCTTATGTGGTCCTACTCCTTCCAGCAGGACTGGCTGGAGGCATACCAGTATGCAGACCTTCTCTGCAAAGAGAGCAAGTGGTCCCAGGTATAGTACACCTGTAGCAGCCTGACTAAAACATTTAGGATGGAGTTCCCAGGTATAGTACACCTGTAGCAGCCTGACTAAAACATTGAGGATGGAGGTCCCAGGTATAGTACACCTGTAGCAGCCTGACTAAAACATTTAGGATGGAGTTCCCAGGTATAGTACACCTGTAGCAGCCTGACTAAAACATTTAGGATGGAGTTCCCAGGTATAGTACCCCTGTAGCAGCCTGACTAAAACATTTAGGATGGAGTTCCCAGGTATAGTACACCTGTAGCAGCCTGACTAAAACATTTAGGATGGAGTTCCCAGGTATAGTACCCCTGTAGCAGCCTGACTAAAACATTTAGGATGGAGTTCCCAGGTATAGTACCCCTGTAGCAGCCTGACTAAAACATTTAGGATGGAGTTCCCAGGTATAGTACACCTGTAGCAGCCTGACTAAAACATTTAGGATGGAGTTCCCAGGTATAGTACACCTGTAGCAGCCTGACTAAAACATTTAGGATGGAGTTCCCAGGTATAGTACACCTGTAGCAGCCTGACTAAAACATTTAGGATGGAGTTCCCAGGTATAGTACACCTGTAGCAGCCTGACTAAAACATTTAGGATGGAGTTCCCAGGTATAGTACACCTGTAGCAGCCTGACTAAAACATTTAGGATGGAGTTCCCAGGTATAGTACACCTGTAGCAGCCTGACTAAAACATTTAGGATGGAGTTCCCAGGTATAGTACCCCTGTAGCAGCCTGACTAAAACATTTAGGATGGAGTTCCCAGGTATAGTACACCTGTAGCAGCCTGACTAAAACATTTAGGATGGAGTTCCCAGGTATAGTACCCCTGTAGCAGCCTGACTAAAACATTTAGGATGAAGTTCCCAGGTATAGTACACCTGTAGCAGCCTGACTAAAACATTTAGGATGGAGTTCCCAGGTATAGTACCCCTGTAGCAGCCTGACTAAAACATTTAGGATGGAGTTCCCAGGTATAGTACACCTGTAGCAGCCTGACTAAAACATTGAGGATGGAGTTCCCAGGTATAGTACCCCTGTAGCAGCCTGACTAAAACATTTAGGATGGAGTTCCCAGGTATAGTACCCCTGTAGCAGCCTGACTAAAACATTTAGGATGGAGTTCCCAGGTATAGTACACCTGTAGCAGCCTGACTAAAACATTTAGGATGGAGTTCCCAGGTATAGTACCCCTGTAGCAGCCTGACTAAAACATTTAGGATGGAGTTCCCAGGTATAGTACACCTGTAGCAGCCTGACTAAAACATTTAGGATGGAGTTCCCAGGTATAGTACCCCTGTAGCAGCCTGACTAAAACATTTAGGATGGAGTTCCCAGGTATAGTACACCTGTAGCAGCCTGACTAAAACATTTAGGATGGAGTTCCCAGGTATAGTACCCCTGTAGCAGCCTGACTAAAACATTTAGGATGGAGTTCCCAGGTATAGTACACCTGTAGCAGCCTGACTAAAACATTTAGGATGGAGTTCCCAGGTATAGTACCCCTGTAGCAGCCTGACTAAAACATTTAGGATGGAGTTCCCAGGTATAGTACACCTGTAGCAGCCTGACTAAAACATTTAGGATGGAGTTCCCAGGTATAGTACCCCTGTAGCAGCCTGACTAAAACATTTAGGATGGAGTTCCCAGGTATAGTACACCTGTAGCAGCCTGACTAAAACATTTAGGATGGAGTTCCCAGGTATAGTACCCCTGTAGCAGCCTGACTAAAACATTTAGGATGGAGTTCCCAGGTATAGTACCCCTGTAGCAGCCTGACTAAAACATTTAGGATGGAGTTCCCAGGTATAGTACCCCTGTAGCAGCCTGACTAAAACATTTAGGATGGAGTTCCCAGGTATAGTACACCTGTAGCAGCCTGACTAAAACATTTAGGATGGAGTTCCCAGGTATAGTACCCCTGTAGCAGCCTGACTAAAACATTTAGGATGGAGTTCCCAGGTATAGTACACCTGTAGCAGCCTGACTAAAACATTTAGGATGGAGTTCCCAGGTATAGTACCCCTGTAGCAGCCTGACTAAAACATTTAGGATGGAGTTCCCAGGTATAGTACCCCTGTAGCAGCCTGACTAAAACATTTAGGATGGAGTTCCCAGGTATAGTACCCCTGTAGCAGCCTGACTAAAACATTTAGGATGGAGTTCCCAGGTATAGTACACCTGTAGCAGCCTGACTAAAACATTTAGGATGGAGTTCCCAGGTATAGTACACCTGTAGCAGCCTGACTAAAACATTTAGGATGGAGTTCCCAGGTATAGTACACCTGTAGCAGCCTGACTAAAACATTTAGGATGGAGTTCCCAGGTATAGTACCCCTGTAGCAGCCTGACTAAAACATTTAGGATGAAGTTCCCAGGTATAGTACACCTGTAGCAGCCTGACTAAAACATTTAGGATGGAGTTCCCAGGTATAGTACACCTGTAGCAGCCTGACTAAAACATTTAGGATGGAGTTCCCAGGTATAGTACCCCTGTAGCAGCCTGACTAAAACATTTAGGATGAAGTTCCCAGGTATAGTACACCTGTAGCAGCCTGACTAAAACATTTAGGATGGAGTTCCCAGGTATAGTACACCTGTAGCAGCCTGACTAAAACATTTAGGATGGAGTTCCCAGGTATAGTACCCCTGTAGCAGCCTGACTAAAACATTGAGGATGGAGTTCCCAGGTATAGTACACCTGTAGCAGCCTGACTAAAACATTTAGGATGGAGTTCCCAGGTATAGTACCCCTGTAGCAGCCTGACTAAAACATTTAGGATGGAGTTCCCAGGTATAGTACACCTGTAGCAGCCTGACTAAAACATTTAGGATGGAGTTCCCAGGTATAGTACCCCTGTAGCAGCCTGACTAAAACATTTAGGATGGAGTTCCCAGGTATAGTACCCCTGTAGCAGCCTGACTAAAACATTTAGGATGGAGTTCCCAGGTATAGTACCCCTGTAGCAGCCTGACTAAAACATTTAGGATGGAGTTCCCAGGTATAGTACACCTGTAGCAGCCTGACTAAAACATTTAGGATGGAGTTCCCAGGTATAGTACCCCTGTAGCAGCCTGACTAAAACATTTAGGATGGAGTTCCCAGGTATAGTACCCCTGTAGCAGCCTGACTAAAACATTTAGGATGGAGTTCCCAGGTATAGTACCCCTGTAGCAGCCTGACTAAAACATTTAGGATGGAGTTCCCAGGTATAGTACACCTGTAGCAGCCTGACTAAAACATTTAGGATGGAGTTCCCAGGTATAGTACCCCTGTAGCAGCCTGACTAAAACATTTAGGATGGAGTTCCCAGGTATAGTACACCTGTAGCAGCCTGACTAAAACATTTAGGATGGAGTTCCCAGGTATAGTACACCTGTAGCAGCCTGACTAAAACATTTAGGATGGAGTTCCCAGGTATAGTACCCCTGTAGCAGCCTGACTAAAACATTTAGGATGAAGTTCCCAGGTATAGTACACCTGTAGCAGCCTGACTAAAACATTTAGGATGGAGTTCCCAGGTATAGTACCCCTGTAGCAGCCTGACTAAAACATTTAGGATGGAGTTCCCAGGTATAGTACACACACTTTTTGTTGTTGCATACACTGGAAAGGTGCAGTAAAATGTGTTATTTTACAGGGTCTGCCATAGTGGTACGATGCCCTCTGGTGCAGATTAGGATCAAGTGGACATCGATAGATTTTTCACCTTGTGTACATGAACCAGTGACATTTTGGTTACTGGCCCAACACTAACCGCTAGGCTACCTGCTGCCCTAGCAGCCTAACTAAAACCATTTTACTTCCCGGTCAACAGATTAAGGTCCTTTTCCAGTAACTCTCCTTCTACACTTTCAAAAATGTTTTTATCCTTACGGTCTTTCCTCCTTGCTCTTTACAGCTCCCCCATGTTCTAAAACTGGCATAGTCCCTGGAGGTCTGGGTGGCTCAGATGGCTCATATTCATTGACTTTTGTTCTCTCCTGGCAGGCTGTATACGTGTTCCAGAAAGCTTCCATCCTCAGCATGATGCCAGAGGAGGAGGTGAAGAAAACTGGGGAGAATGTGGAACAGTTGTTCAGGTATGTGTTGTCAATAAAGACATTTTATTTGTATGGCACCCAAAGATACTATACAACTTGAAAGAAAGTAGGACCACACCAAAAAAAAGATGACTATTTTCAGGATGGCATAAATGTAATATTTCCATGAATCATAAACTGAACAGAAGGCACTATTACAAAGGGAAGGTGGGTTGTTAAGGTTTATAGCTATGGCTACTTTCGTGTGTCTTATAGGCAAGTGGAGAGCCTGCGGCTGCGGATTGCAGGGAAGTCTATCCCAACAGAGAAGTTTGCCGCAAAGAAGGCTCAGCGATACAGCGCCGCAACCCCAGTGACGCTGGTGATTCCTGCCGTGGTGAGAACTCTTCTTTTTTATTTATTTAGTCAAAGCAATATATGTGAACTTTTAAAATGTGGTATTTAGGTCTAAAATGCATTTTCCTCATGACAGGAAATGATATACGTTTGGAATGGCTTCACCATCATTGGCAAAAGGCCTGAACTGACAGAGAGCATTCTGGTCACTATCGAGAAAGCAGAGGAGCAACTGAAGAATGACCCAAGTGAGTTTACCTTCACAATGCTCTAGGTCTAATTTATGGGACGGTGTGGGGGTCTCAAGGGGGGGGGGGGGGGGGGGGGGGGAAATGGTCAGGAGTGGTAGAAATGCCAGGGCTGATTTCTGGTCCGTCAGCCCCTGTCTAATACAGAATAATCAAGTTGTTTTTCTTTCTTTCCTCTCCCAGATCCATCAGAGTACCACGTGGATAACCAGTGCATGGTCCAGATGCTGAAGGGGCTGTGTCTGCGACACCTGGGCCTCCTGGACCAGGCCCAACTCTGCTTCACACACGTCATCTCCAGGTAAGGCTATTATCGCCATTCACTGATCATTGAGGAATGTGGTTTGTGTGGCTCCTCAGGGGGCAGCCCACCATCTACTAAGACTATTGATGCACCCAAATGTAATAGATCTGTTGGCTTTCTTACAATCTGATTGTTGTGGTGATTTGTTTTGACAGTGAAAACCGGATCAAGCATGACTGCTACCTGGTGCCATACAGCATGTATGAACTGGGTCTTCTCTACAAGCAGCAAGGAGACTTGGGGAAGGCTACCACCACCATAGAAAATGCCAAGTAAGTGTCAATTGAAACCAGCACTACTTTAGATGCATTGTTTACTGCCTAGGATGAAGAGTGAATGTTATTAAGACGTATCTGGATGTTTACAGGCTGAACTACAAGGGTTATAGCATGGAGTCGAGGCTACACTTCCGTATCCATGCTGCCCTTAACACAATGGGGACATCGGTGGCCAAACTTCCACCCCACCGCACGTCAGCTTGAGGACGTGAAGGTTAAAGGCACCACTGCCAACGAGGAATTGCTGAATATCTTGGTTCCATTCTACCTTGATATGGAGGTGTACAGACTTGAAAGAGTCTTGATTATAGTACACTTAGAAAAAGCCTGCACTTAAAATGTAAACGTTGCAATATGACAATTTGAGTCTTTTCTGTAGGGCCGACTCATGACTAGAGATTTGAGCGCATAACTCATTTTAAGCACAAATCTTCCATTGTAATCGATGCATGATTTACAAGAAACGTGTGAGCTGCACACTTGGATCTTAAGTTAGGATATGGCCTAAATGTTTTGGGTTTAGCCTTTGGATTTGAGTCTGTAAAGACATGTACCTGTACGGTTTCTGTTCTCTTATACTTCTGTTCTATACACATTATGTTATACATTCTGCTCTGTTTAATTTTCTGCTCATTTAACCAATTTACATTTGAACACATGGCTCTTTATTATCCACGTATGAAGGTGCACTGGAAATGCCACGTTTTACCTGTCATTGTACGAAGTATTTACTCAAAAGATTTTGAAAAATAAAACTGTTGGAATGGATGAATGAGATTTTAATTTTTTGCATGAATTGTCTGCCATTCATTCACTGACAATTAGATCCGACAAATGAGCCCACTTGTCACTATCAGATCTCAATAACAACGCATCACACCTACAAAACTGCACATTACTGCTGTCTGCGCAGCAAACTATAACTGTTCAGTCAGTTTTCAGAGGATGCTTTTTGTTACTATTCAGTACTGTATCCAAATCAGAGGTTGTTATAGTGCGTTTACTGTACAATCAAACTCCAACCGATATGTTTCAGGTGGTTTGTGTATATATACAAACAAAAGTATGTGGACACATCTTCAAATTAGTGGATTCGGCTATTTCAGCCATCCGTTGGTGACAGGTGTATAAAATCGAGCACACCGCCATGCAAGCTCCATTCACAAACATTGACAGTAGAATGGCCTTACTGAAGAGCTCAGTGACTTTCAACGTGGCACCTTTCCAACAAGTTTGTAAAATGTCTGCCCTGGTCAACTAAGTGCCGTTATTGTGAAGTGGAAATGTCTAGGAGCAACAACTGCTCAGCTGTGAAGTAGTAGGCCACACAAGCTCACACAACGGGACGCCGAGAGTTGAAGCATGTAGCGCGTACAAATCGTCTGTCCTCAGTAGCAACAAACTACAGAGTTCCAAAATGCCTCTGGAAGCAAGATCAGCACAATAACTGTTCGCCAGGAGCTTCATGAAATTGGTTTCCATGGCTGAGCAGCTGCACACAAGTTTAAGATTAATGTTCAATGCCAAGTGTCAACTGGAGTGTTGTAAAGGTTGCAGTTAAACCATCTGGCAGTCTGACGGGCTAATTTGGGTTTGGCGGATACAAGGAAAATTAACCTGAAGTTGTGGTAGAATAATGGTTCGGGCCTGTTTTTCATGGTTCGGGCTAGGCTCCTTAGCTCCAGTGAAGGGAAATCTTTACGCTACAGCATACAATGACATGCTAGACGATTCTGTGCGTCCAACTTTGTGGCAACAATTTGGGGAAGGCCCCCCAGCCGACCTCTTGGGGGAGGAGAAGATGGAACTAATTGACTTACAAAATAAACTGGATAATATATATAGATTAAAAGCAGAAGGAGCCTTTATTAGATCTAGGAAAAAATGGATTGAGGAGGGAGAACAGAATTCATCCTATTTCTTTAGACTTGAGAAATTTCACTCTAAAAATAACACTATCCATAAGTTAAACATTGATGGTGTTATTACAGATGACCAAAAATTAATCGCTAAATACTGCAGCAATTTTTACAGAAAATTGTATAGCTCTACGTACTGTCAGGAATCCACAGATATGTTTTTTAACTCGCTGAATAATGTTCACTCTATCAGTGATATAGAATCTAAACAGTGTGATGAACCCATCAAAGTTGAAGAGATTATAGAGTCTATCAAACATCTAAAGAACAATAAATCACCAGGTGTTGATGGAATTACATCAGAATTTTACAAATTATTTTCTGAACAAGTAGCTCCCTTCCTATTTGAAGTCTTTTTAGAGAGTATAAAAAACAATGTTCTCCCTCCTACAATGAGTCAGGGGTTAATAACACTGATACCTAAACCCAAAAAAGAAGTGCTGCTCATCGATAACTGGCGTCCAATTTGTCTTCTTAATAATGACTATAAGATATTAGCCTTACTACTTGCAAAAATAATTAAAGAAGTCCTGGATGCAATCATTGATGAAACACAGTCTGGCTTCATGAGGAACAGACATATTTCTAACAATGTCAGACTAGTATTAGACGTACTTGACTACTCAGACCTAATAACCGAGGATGGCTTCATATTATTTTTAGATTTTTATAAAGCATTTGACACAGTAGAGCATCAGTTCCTCTTCCACTCCCTTGAGAGACTTGGCTTGGGGTATTTTTTCTGTAAGGCTATTAAGACTATGCAAATGGTAACAGCTCTATCAAATTGAAATATGGCACCTCACCTAGATTTGAGTTAAAGAGAGGAATTAGGCAAGGTTGTCCTATCTCTCCGTACCTGTTTTTATTAATCACCCAACTTCTTGCAAATTCTTTAAATAATAGTCCTGTACAAGGTATTTCCATAGCTGGTAAAGAAATTATTATAAGCCAGCTGGCTGACGATACTACACTTTTTCAGAAAGACGCTAACCAAATTCCCATATCGATCAATGTGATACAATCCTTTTCCAAAGCGTCTGGTCTATATCTTAACATTAAGAAATGTGAACTCATGGCTGTCAAAGATTGTGTGACACATTCATATTATGGTATTCCAGTAAAAGAAGAACTTACATATTTAGGCATAACCATTACAAAGGATCAGAAGTCTAGAGGCTTACTAAATTTTAACCCTCTTATTTAAAAAAACCCAGAAGAAACTAAATCAATGGCTACAGAGGGACTTATCTTTAAAAGGTAGAGTCCTAATAACCAAGGCTGAAGGTATCTCTAGACTAACATATGGTGCTCTGTCTTTATATCTTGACAGTAAAATAAGCAAGGAGATAGGCCAGATGCTTTTCAACTTTCTTTGGAGAAACCGTACCCATTACATTAGGAAAACTGTTGTAATGAACACTTATGAGAATGGTGGACTGAATTTTCTGGACTTTACTACTTTAAATAATACTTTTAATGATCAATTGGATAAAACAATTCCTAAGAAGACCCACTTCTATCTGGAATTTTATTCCTCATCATGTCTTCTCTACTTTTGGTGGCCTTAACTTCATGTTGTTTTGCAATTATAACATTGACAAAGTTCCAGTGAAACTTTCTGCTTTTCATCGGCAGGTTTTCTTGTCATGGTCCTTAATATATAAACACAATTTTTCTCCACACAGATATTATATATGGAATAATCGGGATATATTGTATAAAAATACCTCTCTGTTTTTAGAATATTGGTTCCGAAATAATATCCTATTGGTGAGCCAACTGGTAAATGCAGAGGGTCTTTTACTCAGTTATAAAGAATTCTTATCACTTTACAAGGTCCCTGTAACACCTAAAGATTTTGCAATTGTTTTAGATGCCATTCCCTCAGGTGTTGCTATGTTATTCAGGAACATGTCAAGACCTGACCCTCAGAGCCTACAGTACCTTCTGTTGACCCTGTTGACTCATCAGTAGGAAAGATTTGTTTCTCTTTTGGTCCATTCAACAACAGAGCGATACGATCCTTGTTTCAGCAGGATATTGTATCTATACCGTATGTCATGCCTTATTGGAATGGATTTATTGATAATATCTGTTGGAAAAAAGTTTGGATGTTGCCACACACATACCTACTTGTTAACAAAATTAAGGAAGTTTCCTTTAAAATTATTCATAAATATTATCCTGCCAACCACTATATGAAGAAGTTTAAGGAAAACATAAACTCAAATGGCTCCTTTTGTAATGACCACCCAGAAACAGTTGTGCATCTTTTCTGGCATTGTATGCATGTAAGAAAACTGTGGCAAGACATCAGTAGGTTTATAATTGAACACATTTATGAAGATTTTACACTATTGTGGAGAGATGTACTGTTTGGATTCTTTACATACAATAGAAATAAGCGGAATCATTTTTACGTAATTAATTTCATTATTCTTTTGGCCAAATTTCATATACACAAATGTAAATTTACAAACAGAAAACCACATTTTCGTACCCTACAAAAATAAATGGAACTGTATTTTAAGACGGTTAAATGCTCTACTAACAAAAAAAGCGGTTAGAATTGTAAGTATATGCATGTCCCTTAAGGTCCTTATGTAATTGTAATGTGATATTGTACCCCCTAGCTCGATTGTCTATTGTTTGTAATCTATGTATGCTTGTGTTCCCTCATGTGCTTTATGTATTGATTTGTTATTAATAAAAAATGTTTTTTTTTTAAATACAAAAATAAATAAAAAAATAAATAAAAATGCCTTCTCAAAGGCAAAAAAAAAAAGGTTAAAAAGGTTAAAAAAAAAAGGTTACAAATAAATAAATAAATATGTGCGTCCAACTTTGTGGCAACAATTTGGGGAAGGCCCTTTCCTGTTTCAGCATGACAGTGCCACTGTGCTCAAAGCGAGGTCCATAACGAAATGGGTGTGGAAGAACTGGACTGGCCTGCACTGACCTCAATCCCACCGAACACCTATGGGATGAATTGGAACGCGGACTGCGAGCCAGGCCTAATTGCCCAAAATCAGTGCCCGAACTCACTAATGCTCTTGGCTGAATGGAAACAAGTCCCCGCAGCAATGCTCCAACATCTAATAGAAAGCCTTCCCAGAAGAGTAGAGGCTGTTATAGCAGCAACGGGACCAACGCCATATTAATGTCCATGATTTTGGAATGAGAGGTTTGAGGAGCAGGTGTCCACATTGTCATGTAGTGTATATTTCAGTGGGTTGGAAGTCATGCTCTAATATTGAGAAATGCAGAACAACCCCACTATATGAGATCAGAATAATTGCAGCGTCTGAGGATCACTGACGAAAGTGCTGCTCCGAACGTTCAGATGTGTTTTCGGTGAGCCGAATCATTTGGCTCCGTCACGTAAAAGAGCCGGCTCATTTGGCCCCCAAAACGGCTCTGTTAATTAAAAATGCTTGAAGGGAAGTTAAACTTTTTTTGTATTTTATTTTACTTCAGATTCATCTTCAGCACCACCCCAACATCAACATATGTGAAAATGGCAGCAGGTGTCTATGTTTAATAGATAAAGAAAGGAAGGTAAGTGTTTCCAGTGACATCATTGATGTGCGTCATGATTTTAACCAATTATTAGTGCCTACTAATTGTCTAATTGGTGAACGTCATGAGAAGATGTGTTTCCAATCCTTTTGACTGCAAAACATATAAACACTCTGTTTTCACATATGTTAGTGTGGTGCTGGAGATGATGAATATGAAGTTGAACATTTTAGAAATGTAAAACTAGAACCAGTGAAAAAATAACACATTTCCGATTTAAAGCCCAAAAGGTAGGCTCCCATTATGTCAAATCAGGAAATGCACCTCCAAATAAATGTTTACCTGGCTGGATTATTAGATGGCGCTGAATTGTTTTTGTTGCATGGACCAGATTTCACTGATTCGGTTCCCGACGTTCACCAAAAAGATCCGTTCGTTCGCGAACTACCCATCACTACTGTCAGCTGAGAGCCGGGGGGGAGGAAGAAAGATGGAAGGGAACAGAGACGAAGCAGAAAAATGTATAAATATAGCCACTAAAGCTCTTGAAGCAGGAGACAAAGACAAGGCGGTGAAATTCTTAAACAAAGCAGAGAAGCTCTATCCAACCTACAAAGCGAAAGGTAAATATCTACGTTACCATATTTCAGTTCATTAGCCCGTTACACATTAAACAACACCGATTTAAAATAAGATTTGGCAACTTGCCTTGGAATATTGTCACTTGCAATGCACGGATAATACGTAAACGAATACATGATGAAATGGTTAATTAACGTCATTAACGCTTTAACTGCTCAGGGCAAAGGAAGAAGTGACGTTTCTTTAAATTGCTAACTAACGTTAGCATGCTATCAGTGTGTACTATGTCGCTAACGTTAACTACTTGACGTTAGCCATTTCTTAGCCTATTTTGTTGATTTGATAAGGTCGACATCATCCACGGTTAAATGTCTCACTTGACAAGCTATGTTTCATTTTATAGTTATGTTTTAGCTCAGTGACGAATGTGGACTGGCTATGCTAACTAGCCAATTGGCAAAGCTATTGCTAACTATCATTTACAAACTTTAGCTAGCCTATATGAGCTAGCTAAATGTTGGATTGCCAACAAATTCAGTTTTTCATTATGTGGTCAGTGGAGCGAAGTTCCCAATCTGGGATGTTATCTCCCCACATGTATGGTCTTTCGCAATAACAAGGTCAACTGACTAAGCAAGTAATGCCTATGCACCAGTAAGTTAGCCAGCTAGGGGTTGTTTCCAGTGTCCTCATGACAGAAATGTAATTTTAAAATGGGTATCAATGTAGGCCTGATACTAGCTTAGTAAGGGACTTGGCTAACTAGCCGGACACATGCCAAGCCTGGCTGTGGTTGTATTGATACATGATGATGATCCAGCAGCTACCTCGGGCCATAAGCAATTTATCTGCTTATTGCTCTCAGCTGCCGTGATGTTTTGTAATTCATTGCTTTGTCTGTTGAAAAGTGCTTGTCTGTAATCAAACACTTATGTTTTGTGAGTGAATCGTGTTCTTGCAAGAGGCTGCTTGCATTATGGTCAATTGTGCAGCCTGCCACCTACCAATCATATTTAAAAGCTTCTGAAATTGTCAATACTAGTATGTCAGGCAGGATACATATTTACCTTGTTATGAAGGTAAATTGCAATTTCCACAGCAGCCATATATAATAGAACACATATTAGCTGAACGGTTGGCTATGTGACAGTTGACAGCAATTATTCCTCATGTTGGCTTAACTCTCACATCATGCAGTTATACATGACCGTTTATGTTCACAAGGAACATTTAGTTGTAGTGAATACTCAAGGTTTGGTTAAATAGTGTTTGTTGTGAATACTCGAGGTTTGGTTAAATAGTGTTTATAATGGTCACCAAGGAGATGGCTATAGCAGCCTATTCACCTCACTCAAATCAATGTTTATTTGGTAATGTTCATGGGATACAGCAGGTGCAAACAGTACAGTGAAATGCTTACTTGCGAGCTCTTCCTCACCAATGCCTTATTCAATATAAAAAATGGAAGGAAGTAGAAAAGTGGCTGTCTCAACTTCTGCTGAGAATCTTTTTTTGGAAATGGAGGTAATGTGGCTCTTGCAGGATGAGGCAAGGGGGTTTGTAGGGATTCCACTGTCAGAGCAGATGAGGTAACGTGGCTCGTGCAGGACGAGAAGGTGTTTTGTAGGGATTCCATTGAGCGCAGAGGAGGTAACGTGGCTCGTGCAGGATGAGGTTAGCGAGATGAACAGGCTTGTCCACCTCAATCCCTTAATTGAATGATTGACCCAGAGCTGAGGGAACAATGGTAGCGCATTAGCCAGGGCTAAGCTGGGGCCATGGTAAGGAATGATAGGGCAGTTGGCCAGGGAAAACCAAATCATCCTATTCACCTTTTAATTTTTATTTATTTCATTAACTCACAACAAGAAAGAATAGTGAATTCAAGGAGGATTCTGAGGATTCAGGAAGATTGCATCTTGATTGAAGAAAAACAGCCACCATCTTAAGTTCAGTGTCATGCAATAATACATTTACTACTACAACCATTAAGATGAGTATCTTTCCCGACATGCCAGTATTGTCACTCTGGCGTGTCTATCCAACATAGTGTTCAGTTACCTGTGTAAACTTTCACATGAATTGCAGAGCTGTATTGCACAGTCTGGGTGCTGCCAGAGAGAACAGCGATGCACTAGGCAGTATACTCAGGCTGTTGCTTAGGCTGCTGCTGCAGTGGTCATGGGTAGACTGACACAGAGAGCTGCTTTGTGTCACTGGAAAAGCTTAGCACATTCTCATTGAGCAACCAGAGCTGGATATATTCGCCTGCGGCTCTCATGGAAGCATGACCAGATCTCCACTACAGCTCGTCTATGGAAGCCAACTGGATGCTGGGAACAATGTAACCTTAGTTTCTGTGTGAACCGCTGATGTTCCCTTGCATGGTGGTCTGACTTTCAAGAGCCTAGTGTTTTGCCCAGTAAGATTGAGTGGCAGTTTTCCAGAACCAGATTAAGACTAGTCCTTGACTAAAAAAACACTTTCGATTGAAAATGAGAACGCTTTTTAGTCGAGGACCCGTCTTAATCTGGTTCTGTGAAATTTGCCTTTGAAGTGCTTAGCTTTGTTTCTTTCTGAATGTGCCACGTCATGCTTTGTTCTGTCTTCTCTTTCTCTTCATCTCTCTTTTCCCTCCTAGCCTTGTTGGACACCTTGACGAGGAACGGCAGCTCTGCAGGGAATGGCACGCACTGCAGACAGCGTACTACAGACAGCTCCTCGGAGAGCACCAAGGCCCGGGCTGGTGGGCAGGACCAGGAGGCCGGAGGGGGCGAGCCCAGCACCAAGGGCTTCACCAAGGACCAGGTGGAAGGAGTGCAGAGGTGAGCAGGAGGCTTTTGACTTATTTTCCACTTGATTGCTCACTCAGCCAATCCCAAACAGATTACATATCTGTTTGTAAAATCTCTGTTCCGCCCTCCCTGATGGCCGTATGGTACGATCCTCTGTCCCACTTCTCATGTGTGCAGCAGGCAGGCCTGTGTGTGTAGTTGTTGCTTCACTCTGGTGCATTCTCATGTGGCGATTAGGGCGGGAGGGCCACTTTCAGCCTGGTTGGGGTTGTTGACCCTGAGTTTTTGTAATCAATGTGAATTTAGGAGACTGACACTTTTGGGTGTTCTTTTTTCATTTGGCTACCTGTTAAGATGAGGAAATGGTGGATTGTAAATTCCCTTACTCACCTGAATTTCCTGTTGCATGTGTGTGTATTATGATCTATTTTACATTTTTTAATAACCTGATGGTGGTTCTTGCCACAACAGGAAATTGATAAGGATTTGTCACACGTCACGTGAGCATGCTCTCACACTAATCAGATGTATTTTAGATGAAACTGGAAGTATATCCTTCACACCCAAAATAATGAACCCATGTACTCCGTGTCATTCTGTCTCAATCGAGGGACCATTAGTCAGTGCTTTATGCTTGACATTCTGACAGTAACCGGTCCTTCGAACCGGATGATGACTGAACCAAAGACTGGTGAAATGGAGGCGGAGAGGGAAGAATTGTCTCCACTGGAAGGAAGAAGAGGGGAGGAGAGAGCAGCTGAGGGAAAGGTCTTGGAACAAAGGAAATATCCAGGCGCTAAGCCTAAAGCAACAAAGGCTTCATCCTCAACCACCAGCAGCACCAGAAGAACCAGGCCAGCACCTGGTTATCTTAAGGATTATGTGGTCGAGTTTCCGACAAAGGGCAAGCCCACCAGAGCTCAAAGTGGTGATGGATCAACTGTACGTTTCAGCCCTCAACCATCCACTTTGAGCCAAGTACTGGAAACTGCTTTGGAGTGGTGACTCCCACAGCACAGGTCGACCAGCTTCCTGAGGCAGGCTCCACTCACCCCTTAACTAATGGGAAATCGTGAAGCACTCTAGACGGAGTGGGAGTTTGACCAGTGGATACCCCTTTGGAAGTGGCCGTGGCAGCCGCCATTCACTAGCCCTCAGCGATTCACAGACCGCTGCCCTACAAGACAGGATGAAACTATTAGCTTTGGAGGAAATTGAGCGTCAGTTTGAGGAGGAACGACAGGCTGATGAACGATGTCACCAATTGGATGTGCAGGCCCGTAGAGCTCTACAGGAACGGGAATTCATTGCCAAGGACCTGGCACAACAGCGACGGCACCGTCAAGCCAGAAGGGAATTGGAGGAGGCATGGATGGTCTCATCCTTCCTGGAGAGGAACAAACAGGGAGTTGACCTGACCACCCCTCCACAACATTATGAAACTTCTAGTAGCCTCAGCCTATGGAATTCCCACACCCAAACTGCCATACTTTGAGAGCGGAAAGGAGAGTGAATTTGTCCTTTTGGAAATGGCATTGGAGAGCCTACTGGGTATTCACAGTCAACTGTCAGAACGCTACAAATACCAAGTACTAATGGATCATTTACGGTTTCCCAGTGCATACAGGCTGGCCCAATCCTTTATGCACTCCGCAACACCATACACTGCAGCTCTCCAGGCTTAGTGGAATTTCTGGCTTCTCAGTTTCTTGTTCTCTTGGCCATCAGAGCTTTTAACCTAAATAATAAACCATCTTTTGTCAGTGTGTCTGCACTAGGGACTCGGGATGTGGTTGCATTATTGATGTCATGTTAATCAGGTCTTTTGATTTGAACATATAGATAGGTAGCCTACAAAACAAACTATTTCATTTAGGGATCAAGCCTTAGCAGTCATTCTGATCTTGTTCCCAATGATCAGTGCTTTATGCTACTGTCCAGCGGTTCTGAATTTGCCATTCACCTGACTTTTTTCTTCTGTTCAATAGTCTTTTGATTTGAACATTTCGAGTTCTTGTGTGTACTACACCATTTGATTTAATTTATATATGCTACAGCACTTTGATTTCACTAATATATATTTTGAAATTGAACTAAATGATCGGTTTCTGTCTTCAGTCCTTTTTAAATGAGAGATGGCGATAACATATGTCAAACTCATTCCATGGAGGGCCGAGTGACTGGGTTTTCTCTTCTCCCTTGTACTTGATTAATTGTCACTGATTAGTAAGGAACTCCCCTCACCTGGTTGTCCAGGTCTTAATTCACCAGAAGAAGAAAAAACAGCAGACACTAGGCTATAAATGGAATGAGTTATACACCACTGGGCTATATGGTCTGCTGCAGTATAGGTTGAATGTGATAGGCCTACTGAGGCTGGTTATAGAGAGACTATAACTCCATTCCTGATTAGAGAAATGAATCAAATTGGCTATTATCAGGTTGGTTAATGCGATTATTTTCTGTTGAATTTGGGGGGAAAAATCGACCCGCATGCAGCCCCACCCACTCGGCCAATCAGTAGCTGCTACTGTGTTGTATCACACTGCACACTTTTTACTGAACGGTACGTGCTAAATAGTATGTTAGCTAGTATGGGTCTTTGGCCACTGATTGTTGTTGGACCCTGAATCATACCAACCGTGGAGGGAGGGGTGTTCTAGAATGATCTCCCTTGATAGTTCTTGTTAAACACCTCTCTTTCTGTGTCACTGTTTCATCATTGCTGTCCCCATAGGCCAGGGTAGGTGGCTGGGACTGGGAGCTCTGAGCGACTGATGTCCCTGGTGAACAGAAGTGTTGCTAATAATGGGCCGAGTGTAGCCTAGGCCTCCACCTTCCCCTAGCGAGGTCGTCTGACGGTAGTTAGATGGTTCTATTGGGCTCCATGTTTTGTTTTCTCTAGCATCTTTATGGTTCGTTAATTAACCCTGCAGTTGACCTACAGGATCACTCATAATCCCCCAGTCCAGTGTGGTGTACTCAGAGGGGTTAAACTTCTCTACTGTACTATGAGCCAGCCAATAACACACTTTTTATGTAGAGAAGGCTGCTGTTGAAACACTTACTCAGCTCAACATTTTGGAGTTGGGTTTGAAGTTGAAGCCTGTGGAATATTTGCAGTGTTTGCTGAGCTAATGACAGCAGACGGGTTGTCTGTGTATTTGTATGCGAGTCTCATGGCAGAGCTGTTTGGGTGGCTTGTTGTGGTCGGCTTTGTGCCATTGGTGTGTGTGTGGGCCGTTAATCAACTGCTCAATGAGGACACTGCAGTGTTCTACACACCATACTACCCCTATGGGAACCTCAGACTCGGCAAGGTGCCCATAAGGCCAGTGAGAGGGGAAGGGAGAGGGACTGAGAGAGTGAGACAAAAGAGAGCTGTGACACATCTCGTTATGGCAACACTCACATAGTGCTTGGTAGGCCTGACCAACATCTAGTCCCATTGTAAAGAGCGTAAGACGGTATGTTTTACTAAAGATGCTGTGTTTGTTTAGAGACTAACCTGTATGTTTTGTTAAAACAGGCCTACATGCAGTGTAGGGTTTAACCTCCAATTGAAAGGTACACAGTGACATCAGCATATATTTGATTATTCTAATTGAATGTTAATGTAACAGTCTGGCAAGTATCTCAGGTGGTTCTCCTTGGAGACTGGAGGCAATCTCTCTTCTGCAGGTCATGCAATCGACTGTGTATTGCGTTTGAACTCTCCTGCTCTGTTCTGCCACCAATGTTGATTTGCCCTCTTGTGGTTTCAAATGGTACTCCAGGAGCACAGTTTTCTAAACCCAGAGGCGCAACATTGCGAAACTTCCAGGAACACTTGCGAAACAGATCAGAAGTGAAAATTCTTTACTTGGATGTTGATTTTCTCTAAATGTAAAGGCACAACCTAGATACTTTCCAAATACTAGTTCTTGAAGCAAGAAATATCCATTAGAGGTTTTTTGTATTGCTTTTGGGCCAAATGTGATCTGTGCTACAGCCCTCTTGATTAATCAGA
Organism: Oncorhynchus mykiss; assembly: GCF_013265735.2. Classification (NCBI taxonomy): domain Eukaryota; kingdom Metazoa; phylum Chordata; class Actinopteri; order Salmoniformes; family Salmonidae; genus Oncorhynchus; species Oncorhynchus mykiss. Next base: position 6,174,233 of record NC_048583.1, on the reverse strand, counting down.
TCCACTGCATTGTAATAAACTTGGTCTATATCTGTTTCCTGGACATGTGTAACATAGCCCTGATGAATCACTCACTGTCATCTCTCTTCTTAAAGGATAAAGCGGTGTAAGGACTACTATGAAGTCCTGGGCACCAGCAAGGAGGCCAATGAGGAGGAGCTGAAGAAAGCCTACAGGAAACTAGCACTCAAGTTCCACCCAGACAAAAACCAAGCCCCCGGAGCTACAGAGGCCTTCAAAAGTAAGAAGTTTCTCATGCATTGTTTTTGTGTTCGGTGCCAATCACATTTATTTGGCTGTAATGTAGGCTACAGGTCTTCACGGATCCACCTGTACCCGATTTCGGGACCCGGGCGAGTCCGGAACCAGAATTCTAATGTCACAGGTCTGGGTTGGATCTGTTATGATTGACACAGGTCTCGGGTATGTGTAAATTTAACCGACTTGTCCGGAAGGTACAAATCCGAACGCAACTGCTGCAGTAGAGGGAGAGAAATTGTATAATTTATGCTGCTGCTCTTGTTTTCACGAGTGGCGGGTGTAGGTTGTTGGCCAATCATTAGTCATCAAAGTGGCAATGGGCTACAGCCATTTTGCCTTACTCCGTGTGTGGCAAAAGTTAGGAGAGATCTAATCAATGGAAGATGGAATTAAAATGACGGAGTTAAAGGAGAAGAATAGTCTACAAGAACCAATAGGTAGGCAGGCTGCTACTTATCTGAATAGAATTGTTTGTAACTGTAGGATCAGGAAGCGTATGCTGCACTGCAGCCTCAGCCTACCTTAACTAGCTTTTCCCGGTTTGATGCAGTTAAGACGGGCACTACGCAATCATATTGATGATAAGTAATCATGCTATGGCAGCTATTAGTCTACTATAGTGCCAGTCAGCTTGGTTGGTTGCTGTCTCTCCCTCCCGCCTGCTAGAAGGGTCTCTCTCACTCAGCTCTGGTTAATAAAGTAGCTTTCAAAAATGACTTCTTCTGCTTCCCTCACTGATCGGACCGGGTCTGGAACAAGTGAGCTCCTACAGCATTGTTAGCAGCCTAAATTTGACCTGACATTAATTGAATTGGAATAGCTTGAGTACTGGCAGAGTATCTACGTCTGCACCCCCCGACGTGAAGTTTGCAGATCAGTGTTAAATGGGGCATCGGATCCGAGCCAATGTCTACTTTTTCGCTGACTTAATGTGGCACTTATTGACCACGTGTGTTGTGGTTCTAACAGAGATCGGCAACGCGTACGCCGTGCTTAGCAACCCAGACAAGAGAAAGCAGTATGACCTCACGGGGGCGGAGGAGCCGACCAGTCCTGGCCACGCCCACAGCCAAGGGTTTGACTTCCACCGGGGCTTCGAGGCCGACATCACTCCCGAGGACCTCTTCAACATGTTCTTCGGAGGAGGATTCCCCTCTTGTAAGAGACACTTGCAGAGTTTGTCTCAATGTTTAATAAACAAGTCTTAATTCATTACATCAATTAAATACAATTGTCTTGCTCAAACATGAATGTTTATTAAATGAGTATTGTATTGCAAGTCTTTGCCGAGTCACTAACAGGGTACCTCCTCTCCGCAGCGGCTGCCCACACGTTCACCAACGGCCGGGCGCGATACAGCCAGCAGACGGACCAAAGACGGGAGAGAGCAGAGGAGAGGGGAGAGGTATGTAATGTCTGGCATCTACACTGCCAGATGTATACTGTGACTGTCAATATAATACCTAGTGAGTCTGGGGTAACTTCAGGTCAGACTTCCATAGCAGACCCCCCTCTACAAGCTATGGGAGTCTCGGCAGCATATTGCAGGCTCTGTTTTAGTGAAGGACACAACCGTTCCAGCCTTGACTGGGATGAGCTCTAGTTAATTTCCGTGTGCTACATAGTAAAGCAGGGAAACATGCAAAGTCACGAACAGGACAGTACACGTCTTAAAATATTAAATAGTAATATGCCATTTAGCTGACTCTTATCCCAAGCGGCTTAGTCATGCGTGCATACATTTTACGTTATGGGTGATCCTGGGAATCAAACCCACTATCCTGCCGTCACAAGTGCCATGCTCTACCAACTGAGCTGCAGGACAAAATAGTGTCTGCTTAGTGATTTCTGTAATCTGTTTTCCAGGGAGGGTTCTCCATGTTTATCCAGCTGATACCCATCGTTGTACTGATCCTGGTGTCCATCTTGAGCCAACTGATGGTGTCTACCCCCCCCTACAGCCTCTACTCCAGACCGTACGTGTACACACACACACACTCACGCTGGGGTCGTGCTCAGTGTGGATCACAGTACTTAAAAGGTTGTGTTCATATTGGACACATGTATTTAAGTGGTACCACTCCGTTTCCAAACGTTTTCTCCCACCTGAACACGGCCCAGGCCTTTTATTCTGTACCCCTGCTCCACATGCTCGGTGCTGAAAAATACTGTCAAATGGTGACATGGTTGGTGTAAGTAACGGACACACCTACCAGTAAAGTACTGATGCATTTATTGTGTGCGTTTGATCATTCCCATTGCCTCATCTCTTCACCTGGTATAAAAAGCTATACATCTCGCTGTTCTCAGAACAGCCGTCTGTAACCTGATGCCTGTCCTCTGTCCTCTCCAGGTCCACGGGGCAGACGGTGAAACGGCAGACGGAGAACCTGCATGTGGATTACTACGTCAACAGAGACTTCAAGACAGAGTACAAGGGCTCCAATCTGCAGAAGATTGAGAAGAACGTGGAGGAGGACTACGTGTCTAATGTCAGAAACAACTGCTGGAAGGAGAGGCAGACGAGTAGGTGTCCATCATGCCTCTTAGTTGGGCGGTATCCAGATGTTCATACTGTTTCTGTACCATACCAGGTACTACCATAAGTATTAAAACAATTTAGGCAACAGGGATCTTGATCCAGGAGGAGATTAAATGTCTCTGCTGTAATCTAGCCACGTACCTAGCAAGTTAGAAGACCAAATGCCTAGCTGAAGCTCTGACCTGGATATAATTGATTTGACACAGATTTCTTATAGTTATAAGCAGTGGTGTAGCACGCAGCCCCTGCAGGGTATAATTACAGTGAGGACTTCAATCAAATTAGCCCCATGTAAAGCAATACAAGTTACTCGTACAAAACACGCATTCATTTCCTTCTATTTTGTGACGAAAGCATTCCCTCGACGTAGCTTAGTGTGACATGGTTGATATTGACATCTCCCCCTTCTCTCTCAGAAACAGACTTGCTGTATGCTGCTAAGGTCTACAGGGACGACCGCCTGCGTAAGAAGGCTGAGCTGATGACCATGGATAACTGCAAGGAGCTGGACAGACTAAATGACCTGTTCAGGGGGGGCTGAGCCCGCCTGACGCCGCAGGCTCCCACAGGACGCTTTTAGAAGAGATATATGAATAGATATATGTAAATGTGTTTTTTTAAGGAAAAACCATGGAGATTGAAAGGAGGAAAATAAAAATAATTAGCCTTACCGTTGACGTTATAAGTTGTCCCCATCCCTCCCCCAGTACCCATCTTTCCATCCTCCTCACCACCCCCTCCTTCCTGGGAACTGCCTTGCTGCATCTCAATGAACCAACTGAAGAATAGACCAACCTCCCAAAACACTTGAGAACCACAACTTCTTTCTCTTCTATCTTTGCTTGTCTTTTTGTGTTTTCTGGAAATAAGAACCCACTCTGGAAATGAACACTGACTGGAAAAGCAGAAGGCATTGTGCTGGTGCCTCGAGTATTGAAGCGCCAAGCATTCTGCTGTAACAAGCAAATCACAATCTTCTTCACTCTAGATAACTACTTCACCTGCTTGACTTAAACAAGATTTTTAGGCTCATCTGGAGATGCTGCCCTCCTTCCAGTCCATACATTAGCAGTGCTAGTATTGTGAGGAACCCAGAGAATGCTTCCTAGCTACCACAGTGGAACCCACAGTGGAACCTTGTGTGGAGTTACATGGACCTTGAAGTTCATTCCGCAGATGAAGAAATGACCACTGTCTCACTTGAACTTTTTTTGGCCTGGGAAAAAATGTGAAGTTGGAACCATAATCTTCATCAATTGTATATTTTTCATTTTGAATGTTTGAAAATTTATGGAGTTATTTAAGTAGAAAAACAAGGTTTTTCTTCATTGCTCGATTAATCATTTGAATAAACAATAAATTATTACCAGAAGCAGTTTTGATTTGTTTCCAGCACAAGAGCATGTGCAATTGTGTGTATGAAGCAGATGGAAGGGCAGGTTAAACACCCTTTTAAAATGTGTTCATACTACTCAGACTGTAGGCCTATTCTCCCTGGCATACAGATCCGTTACTCTAGTAGTTTGTATACAGTCTCACTTTCGTTTTGCAGGAAGCCTTGTTCTCAACCTAATATGGCCTCACCATATTCATGAGGCTTGTAAAAGATGTGTTGATGTGGATTTGTATGGCTACATGCTCCAGCTTGGTACCCAAACAGGTTGGTAGTGTGATTCTTAAAACTGAAATGCAACTGAACAAGTCTACTAGAAAGGAGACTTTGCTGTTTCTCCTGGAAGTCCATGAGAATTGTGGTGGTGTTTCTGAAAAATACATTGGTTATAGGCCTACAGTGATTATCACTTGTATTGATTAATATCAGTGGTGGGAAAAGTACTCTATTGTCATACTTGAGTAAAAGGAAAGATACTTTTGTAATTTTCTATTAAGGTAAGTCACCCAGTAAAATACTAAGTATTTGGTGTTAAATGGTTTTAAATGTATCAAAACTAAATGGAACTGCTAAAATGTACTTGGGTAGTAATAGTATAAACCACTTCAAATGCTGTGTATTAAGCAAACCAGACAGACTTTTCTTGCCTTTTTTAAATTGACATAACTGGGCACACAGACCATTTTCAAAGGAAGCATTTGTGTTTAGTGAGTCTGCCAGAACAGAAGCAGTAGGGATGTTCTCTTGATTTGTGTGAATTAGACCAGTTTCCTGTCAAAATGTAAGTACTTTTGGGTGTCACGGAAAATGTATGGAGTAAAAAGTACATTATTTTCTTTAGAAAAGTAAAGTAAATGTTGGCAAAAATATGAATGGTAAAGTACAGATACCCCCCCCCCCCCCCACAAAAAAAACACTACTTAAATAAAAAATACTGAAGTACTACACTGATTAATATTGCCTTAAAACAGAAAGCAAGACAATGTCTCAGTAAAAATCATCAAATCGGTCATGAATATACGTTTGTTCGTGGCATGCATGAACTTCGAACATCTGTGGGCGTTGAGTGACCACGTGTACTGTAAGTGCCATGTATATTGGCACTGATAGGCTTATTGCTGTCACGTGACTAATCCCACATCCGGAAAGAGAATTGCATGACAGGCGATTTGTTGACATCGAATAGGACCAATAGTGTAACATTTGGGAAAGTGTGAAATTATTTGTTTTACCGACGTTTGGTGCAGTCATTTAACTTTGGATTCACATGCCGACCAATTGCAACTATTTTCTAGCACCGGTGCTGTCATCATGCATCATAACAGTTGTATCCCGGGTTTTCTCGTTGGCTTACTATCTTTCTATGGATTTCTGAGCTGTGTGTCATGTAGTAAGGAACCTGAAACACCGGACTGGCGGATGACTTTAAAAACCATTCGCAATGGGATCCATAACATTGACAAATACCTCAACGTTGCTCTGGACTTATTTGGAGGACAAGATGGACTGTGTCACTATGAATGCAGCGATGGTAAGGTCTCTCAGGCCACACACACAGTCAGTACTTGTTGGTAATGGAAATAAAAACATGGCCATAACTACTTTGCTTATTATGCAGACAGGCCATTTATTAAAAAGCTCAGTTGAAAGTGATTATGTTTCACAAACAAAGCAGATAAGCACCACTGTAGCTATCTTGAGTTGTAAACCATTAAACTGGTACAGTGCCACCCCCAACACACACTGTAGTTTCTCTGAACAGGTCGTCTCTCTCAACAAGATTAAAGAAGAACACTGAACACCTCTCTACCTTTGCTCTTTCCTTGCAGGTTACAAACCAGAACCCCGGCCTGGTTACAAACCAAACCCACCCAATGGATGTGGGTCACCCCTGTTCGGATTCCAGGTGAGCTAGTGTCATGTATGACTTTGATCTATAGCAGTGGTCTTCCCTATTAGTCCTGTGGGGGGGTGCAGTGTGTGCAGACTGTTTTCCCAGTCCAGCACTAACCCACCTGGTTTAGCAACTCATGTTTTTTTATGATTAGCAGAGACCTGTGTTTCAGACAGTGACGCCTGCACACACTATAGTGTATTGCTATAGCTGCGGCTCTTCAGGACTATAAATGAAGACCCCCCCCCCACACACACACACACAAAATGTATTTTATTTTATTGTCACACATATGTGCAGTGGAATGTGTTGTTTTACAGGGTCAGCCATAGTAGGGCGGCTCCCCTGTACGGCGACCATTGTTTATAGGAATGTTATTACACCTGTCATATTATATATTGCATTGATCTAATGGTCATCTCTTTTGTCTACTCTACAGTTTGACATCGGCATCCCGTCCTTGACCAAGTGCTGTAACCAGCACGACCGTTGCTATGACACCTGTAACCGTGATAAACACGACTGTGACGATGAGTTCCAGGAATGCCTGGAGACCATCTGTAGGAGATTACAGAAGATGTTGGGACTGGCCCAGAGTGTCCAAGGTAAGATGGCACATGGGTTGTGTTTATTAGGGCATGCAACAGAAACCGTTTTACAACGGAACACGACAATGTGTTTCTTATTGTAGTTTCTGCCTGTTTCAGTCTGTTTTCTTCCATCCTGTTTCTTTCTGTTTTCTCCCATGTGTTGCCTATTGAACACCATGCTGATTCATGTATTGATATGCTCCCAGTGTTGAACACAGAGCAGGACTTGACTCAAGCATTTCTCACAGTTAATTCAATAATGTGTCCACCATCTTGTAGCCTGGTTAAATCATACTGAATGCTGCGCTCACCATTGTCAATTGTTTCACTTCACTGGTGAGTTCAGCATTCAGTCAGGTTTAACCAGTCTAACAATCTTGCTGGTGCGGAAGATCATACAACTCCCCCTGATGGCATTTCTGGTGAGGTCTATAACTTAGGGTGAGGTCTATATCCATATTAGGGCATGCAACAGAAAACGGGTGGTTCAAGTCCTGAATGCTGATTGGCTGAAAGCCGTGGTATATCATACAAACCAGAACCCCATACAATGGGTATGAAAAAATGTGTATTTTTACTGCACCTATTAAGTTGGTAACCAGTTTATAATAGCAATAAGTCACCTTGTTTTTTTGTTGGTGTATGGCCAATATACCACGGCTGTGTTGTGTCGTGCATAAGAACAGCCCTTAGCCATGGAATATTGGCCATATACCACACCCCCTCAGGCCATATTGCTTAATTATAGTACTGCAATGTTGGGGGAGCTAGCACAAGCATTTCACTGCACCTTTTATACCTACTGTAAACTGTGCACGTGACAAATAACATTTGATATTGATTCATTTTTCTGTGTGTTTCATATGTCTGTATATAATGATCAAGTCGTGTTTCCATGTCTCTCTCTATACAGCGTGTGAGAATACTGTGACCCTGCTGTTTGAGGCTGTCATGCACATGGGGTGTAAACCTTACATGGACAGCCAGAGAGACTCCTGCATATGCAAATTTGAAGTCAAGAGGGATCTATGAGTTGCCACCCAGAGGGGATTCTGGAATAGTCAAGCCACCAGAGAAACATTGAAATCAATACTGTATCTTGGGATAGAGCTGTGGAAGTTTCCATTGATAACAATGTGCTAAGCCTTGTGAAGGGGCCTGGATGTGCTCTCAATGAATGAACGTTGGGTGATCTGAGTTTTTAAATTGCTATTTGATAATTTTGTAGAATTGTTCTCCTATGCAAAGGTTGTTTAGTGGTTGTTGTCATGTATGTCATTTGTTTGTTCTGCCACACATTTATATGAAGTATAAATTAAGAGAGAATATAAATGTTTATAAAAGGTAAGAAGACATTGAATACAAATGTATGCACATAATGATACAGTGATGAGGGTAATGGCTACATTATACTGCCCAGTAAGTGTATTGTTTTGGTTACACTTCTGTAACCGATGTGAAATGGCTAGCTAGTTAGCGGTGGTGCGCGCTAATAGCGTTTCAATCGGTGACGTCACTCGCAAGGGCCGAGGATTTTGTGGAGCGATGTTTAACGATGCTTCGTGGGTGTCAATTGTCAATGTGTGCAGAGGGTCCCTGGTTCGAGCCCGGCGAGGATACGGACTAAAGTTATACTGTTACACTTCTCCGCCCATGCATTGGCTATGTAGACTGCTTTATTTCGCATGTGTGGCTACTGAATATGAGCAGCGAGAGCGGACACTTGTACATTCTCTTGAACTACGTTTTGCATATAGGATATAGCCTACATTTTAGGAGGATAATTTGCAGGCAGAGACAAATAAATGGGTAATTAATATTTATTGCAAATGAAAGGTTCGCTCACCATAGCCTATCCGCGCGTTACGCCTTTTCAATAATTTGTATTATTGCACCTTGACTAACGTTGGTTGAGCGGCCTCCACTTCTTTCCATTATCATTTATTTACAGACACTAGTAAACTGTAGTCTAATCATATTTAATGTAATTTTCTTGAAAAGACGACTACCACTTGATTCTCCTCCCACGCATAGGCAGCCTACTCTATTTCATTGAGACCAGACTATAATCTCTCGGGGACTAATTTATGTGGACAGATGAAACGGCGAGAATCTGTCAATGCACATGTAGGATTTTGTGGTTGATGAGCAACATTGAGGGGTTCAATTAATATGCCCGGGCGCCCGACAATGCGTGTTTTTTTACCGGGTGAAAGTTGATTGCGTTTGTTTTGGAACCGGCCTGCCTCCGGGGTGTGAGACAGGTGCCCGGTTCCAAGCCCACGGAGAAATCCGCTCAAAACGTAATTAGCACGTGGAGTAAAGAGTACGGTTCTGTGTTTTCACATGTAAAAGTGATTGCTTTTGACAAAAAAAGCATCTGCTTTCCCAATGAAAACTAGTTTGAAAATGCAAACATATTTTGAATGGAAAAGAGATGTAGGCCTATGTATGTTTCTGGATGACGGACCTTGTTGACAGAGCGGCACAGACTACTGTTTGACTTGAAAAGGGCACTCCTCCTCCCTTAGTGCTTTTGCCAATTCACGTCAAAGGACATACCGATGCCCCGCGGTTCACCATTTTATTTAACTGTTTTTTAACCAGGAAAAAAACATTGAGACCCAGAGTCGCTTTTTCAAGGGATACATGGCCGAAAATGCCGCAACAATCAATACATTACAGAAATAAAACATACAACAATATGATCCAGCCCCAAAAAAGCATTTACACTACTCTGTAACAGTCTCCCATGAACATTTCAATTCATTCAGTGGCACTAACATATCTAGATGAAGTATGGATTGTACACTACACCATACCTCCGGTGCACAAGACAAGAAGGCAGTCTTGCTTAATAGTGCAAATGTCCTGAGGACTTTATGTAGGTAGCCTAGTGGTTAGAGGTGTGTGCCAGTAACAGAAAGGTTGCTAGATTGAATCCTCAAACTGACAATGTAAAAATCTGTCGTTCTGGCCCTGAACAAGGCAATTAACTCACTGTTCCTAGGCCATCATTGTAAATAAGAATTTGTTCTTAACTGACTTGCCTAGTTAAATAAATGTTTTTTTTATCCGGTGGGTTTTGATTATTAAACTGAGCCGTTGGAAGCACAGTTTGCTCTCCTGCGTCTGACTTCTCTGCTGCCAGTACGCACCCCTGACAGGTGCAGTGGTTTTCAAGCCCCTGTGTGGATGATAAACGGTTTCCACTAGATTCAACAGCCACAAAATAGAAATAGTTTGTAATCTTTTAAAAAATAAGCTTTTTGGCCATGATAAACACTGGCTAAGTTAGCAGAGGGAGGGTTTTGGCCAAGACCCATAACGAAAAAGACAGACACTATTTACATAAAGTTAAAAACATTAATATGTGTGTGTGTGCGAATCTATCAGTTACACACGTCAGTACATAGACACAACGAAATTAGCGGAAGGAGGGTTTTGGCCGATTTTCCATTTGCGAGATTCATTCAATGAATTAGGGACAATATGGATAAGGTAACTTCAGAATGCTATCTAATTAGACATCTATATACACTGAGTGTAAAAAAAAACATTTTTGCCCTCAGAATAACCTCAATTCGCACAGGAAGTTAATTGCAGTGCCTTTGGAAAGGCTATAGTTAACTAGCGAGAACTGCTACAAGTTATGTTTTGAATTGGAATAGTTATTATTTTATATCCGCTGCTGAAATGTCGCGCTCTCTCTTCTTGGACAACGGCCCACTGGCACATAAGCAGTACACATAGACATGCACTGAAGGGTCATTCCTATGATGGCTGATAAGTGAGTAACAATATTTAAGTGTGCCTTCATTAACTATGTTAACAAACATTTCCATTACTTTTTATGACCTTACAACCCCTAATTTGGCCATTTGGAACAACGCATCATGCCATTCACACTGATGCATTTTCAATCCACACATTCTCGAACACTACTAGCCTACTGTCAAGCATAGAATCACAGACTAGTGGCAAATAAACTTGAACATAGCAGAATCGATAAATGCCGAACCCGCTTTCATTCCGCTTTGATCAAACTTGTTTGGGGCTCACTGTATGAATCTGGGCCGGTGATATTCTACTTGTTTTATATAGGAGCTGGTACGCAATTCAACTCCAAAATGTTGGTTCTGGTACCGCGTACCAGACAACTCGACCACAACTAAGCGCTGATACTAGACTCACTTGATTTCGCATGCCCAACTAGGCGAGGTTGGCTACAATATGTAACTTTTTGGGCGACCACATCAAATCCACATAGAAATGTGAGTTATATATCTGTCATTCTCGTTGAAGGCAAATCTAAGAAGCGGTAGCCTATATTCTATGTGCACTATTTCTATGCTTCTTGTTCTTAAATGTAGTTTTAGCGTCTTTTACTATCGGTTTGGTACACCAACTTCGAACAGCTGAAAATGCATTGTTTTTGGCTGTTGAAAATATATATCACAGCGGTTTACATGTTAGGATAATTTAACTTTTGGGATTCACATGTCGACCAATTGCAAACTATTTTCTAGCACTTGCATCAGGTGGACGGTCAGTCATCGTGCACGTTCATAGTTGCATTTCGTTTTTTCTCGTGGGCTTACTGTGTTCCTGTGGATTTCTGAGCTGTGTATTTTCATATAGTAAGGAACTTGAACCTGAAACACGGGACCGAAGAATGACTTTAAAAGCCATTCGCAATGGAATCCATAACATTGACAAGTACCTCAATAAGATCTATACCATTAAAAAAGATCTCAACGTGGTTCTGGACTTACTTGGAGGACATGATGGAATGTGTCACTACGAATGCATTGATGGTAAAGTCCCTCCCTCAGGCTGCACACACACACACACACACACACACACACACACACACACACACACACACACACCAATACTTGTTTGTAGTGGGAAAAAACATGGTAATAACTACTTTGCTTATGCTATGTGGATAATCCATTTACTCAAAAGCACAGTTGAAAGTGATTAGGATCCACAGACAAAAAAAAGACAAGCACCACTCTACTGTATCTTGGATTGTAATCATTAAACTGGCACAGGGTGACCCCCAACACTGTCCGTAGTCTCTCTGAACAGGTTAACTCTTTGAACAAGATAAAAGAAGGTGGGAGAACTCAGAAGACCTTTGCTGTTGCCTTGCACGTTATAAACTAGTAACGTTATAAACTAGTAACAAGCCCGGCCTGGTTACAGACCATCCCCTACCAATGGATGTGGGACGCCCCTGTTAGGATTCCAGGTGAGCTAATGTCATGTATGACTTTGATCTATAGCAGTGGTCTTCCCTATTAGTCCTGTGGGGGGCGCAGTGTGTGCAGACTGTTGTCCCAGCCTGCACACACTATAGTGTATAGGTAGCTACAGCTGCGGCTCTTCAGGACCAGACATTTTTATGAGCTTTTTACATTTATTAGGATCCCCTTTAGCTGACACCAATGGCGACATCTAGTCTTACTGGGTTCCGACGCAAAACGAAAAATACATTACAGACAAAATACTTTACAATTTACATACATTTAAGAACATTAACATGTAAAGTGTGTGTGCATCTGTCAGTTACACATACATGTCGGTGCATACACACAACAAGTAGGTCACATGGGGGAGAGGTGTTGTGCCATGAGGTGTTGCTTTATTTGTTTTTTGAAACCAGGTTTTCTGTTCACATGCTCTATACAAGATGGAACGGAGTTCCATGCACTCAAGGCTGTGTATAATACTGTACGTTTTCTTGAATTTGTTCTGGACCTGGTTACTGTGAAAAGACCCCTGGTGGCATGTCTGGTGGGGTAAGTGTGTGTTTGTCAGTGCTGTGTGTAAGTTGATTATGCAAACAAGTTGGAATTTCCAACACAATAATGTTTCTGATAAAAATGAGAAGTGACGCAGTCAGTCTTTCCTCAACTCTTAACCAAGAGAGACTGGCATGCATAGTAATGCAATGAAGAGCAAGAAGTACTTCTCTGTTCTGGGCCAGCTGCAGCTTAACTAGGAATTTATTTGCAGCACTTGACCATATGACTGGACAATAATCAAGATAAAACTAGACCCTGCAGGATTTGCTTTGTGGAATGTGGTGTCAAAAAAGCAGAGCATCTCTTTATTACAGACAGATCTCTCCCCATCTTTACAACCATTGAATCTATATGTTTTGACCATGACAGTTTAAATATAAGGTATAAGTAATTTAGTGTCCTCTACTTGTTCAACAGCCACACCATTCATTACCAGATTCAGATGAGGTCAAGAACGTAGAGAATGAAGACTACTGTTTATAGGAATGTTGTAAGAGCTGTCATATTATATATTGCATTGATCTAATGGTCAACTCTTTTGTCTACTCTACAGTTTGACATCGGCATCCCGTCCTTGACCAAGTGCTGTAACCAGCACCACCGTTGCTATGACACCTGTAACCGTGATAAACACGACTGTGACGATGAGTTCCAGGGATGCTTGGAGACCATCTGTAGGAGATTACAGAAGATGTTGGGACTGGCCCAGAGTGTCCAAGGTAAGATGGCACATGGGTTGTGTTTATTAGGGCATGCAACAGAAAACTTTTTACAGCGGAACACGACAATGAGTGTTTCTTATTGTAGTTTCTGCCTGTTTCAGTCTGTTTTCTTCCATGTGATGCCTAATGAACACCACCCTTATTCATGTATTGACATGCTCCCAGTGTGGAACACAGAGCAGGACTTGACTCAAGCATTCCTCACAGTTAATTCAATAGTGTGTCCACCATCTTGTAGCATAGTTAAATCATACTGAATGCTGCGCTCACCATTGTCAATGGTTTCACTTCACTGGTGAGTTCAGCATTCATTCTGGTTTAACCAGGCTAACAATGTTGCTGGTGGGGAAGATCATACAATTCCCCCTGATGGCATTTCTGGTGAGGTCTATAACTTAGGGAATGAAGACTAGTCTTTACAGGAATGTTATCTGGGGACCTTGGGACTAAACACCTCCCTCTTCAACTGGATCCTGGACTTCCTGACGGGCCGCCCCCAGGTGGTAAGGGCAGGCAACAACACATCTGCCATGCTGATCCTCAACACGGGGTCCCCTCAGGGGTGCGTGCTTAGTCCCCTCCTGTACTCCCTGTTCACCCACGACTGCATGGCCAGGCACGAATTCAACAACATCATTAAGTTTGCTGACGACACAACGGTGGTAGGCCTAATCACAGACAACGACGAGACAGCCTATAGGGAGGAAGTCAGAGACCTGGCAGTCTGGTGCCAGGACCACAACTTCTCCCTCGTAGACTACAGGAAAAGGAGGGCCGAACACACCCCCATTAAAATCGACAGGGCTGTAGTGGAACCGGTCGAGAGTTTCAAGTTCCTTGGTGTCCACATCACCAACAAATTATCATGGTCCAAACACACCAAGAAAGTCGCGAAGAGGGCACGACAATGCCTTTTCCCTCTCAGGAGACTGAGAAGAGTTGGCATGGGTCCCCAGATCCTCAAAAAGTTATACAGCTGCACAATCGTGAGCATTAATCTAATGTTCATCTCTTTTGTCTACTCTACAAGTTGACATCGACAACCCATCCTTGACCAAGTTCTGTAACCAGCACAACTGTTGCTATGCCACTTGTAACTGTGATAAAGATGACTGTGACGATGAGTTCCAGGAATGCCTGGAGAGAGATTTCTGTAGGAGATTACATAATATGTTGGGACTTGTCTAGAGTTTCCAAGGTAAAATGGCATCTGGATTGTGTTCATTAGGGCATGCAACAGAAAACGTTTTACAACGGAATACGAAAAGGAGTGTTTCTTAATGGAGAACTCCAGGTAGTTAGTCTGTTTTCTTCCGTGTGGTGCCTAATGAACACAACCCTGATTAATGTATTGACATGCTCCCAGTGTCAAGCATTCCTCACAGTTAATTCAATAATGTGTCCACAATCTTGTAGCGGGGCGGGGCGGCAGGTAGTCTAGTGGTTAGAGCATTGGACTTGCAACATCGATTCCCAGACCTGACAAGGTAAAAATCTGTCGTTCTGCCCCTGAACAAGGCAGTTAACCCACTGTTCCTAGGCCGTCATTGAAAATAAAAAATTGTTCTTAACTGACTTGCCTAGTTTAATAAAGGTAAAAAAATAAATTGAAGATTGATTATAGAACTGCAATGTCGAGGGAGCCAGTGTAACCGATGTGAAATGGCCGGCTAGTTAACAGGGTGTGTGCTAATTGCGTTTCAATCGTTGACGTCACTCGCTCTGAGACCTTGAAGTAGTTGCTCTGCAAGGGTCGCGGCTTTTGTGGAGCGATGGGTAATGATGCTTTGAGGGTGGGGCGAGGAGAGGGACGGAAGCTATACTGTTACATTGGTGCCGTGACCCGGGTCACTGGTTGCTGCGGAAAAGGAGGAGGTCAAAAGGGAGGTGAGTGTAACCGATGTGAAATGACTACGCGCTAATAGCGTTTCAATGGGAGACGTCACTCGCTCTGAAACCTTGAAGCAGTTGTTCCCCTTGCTCTGCAAGGGCCGTGGCTTTTGTGGAGCGATGGGTAACGATGCTTCGAGGGTGGCTGTTGTTGTGTGCAGAGGATCCCTGGTTCAAGCCCAGGAATGGGAGAGGGAAGGAAGCTATACTGGTACACCAGCACACAAGCATTTCACTGCACCTTTTATACCTGCTGTAAACTGTATACATGACAAATAACATTTGATTGTTATTAATTTTCTGTGTGTCTGTGTAACATGATCTGCTCGTGTTTTCAGAGTGTGACAATACTGCAACCCTGCTGTTTAATTCTGTCATGTGCATGAGGTGTAAACCCTACATTGACAGCCAGAGAGACTCCTGCAGTCTCCTACACCTCCGCTGTTTTCAATCAGGATCTCAGAGATCACTGCCTCATTACCTGTGTCTGCTATGGGTCCGTGGTCAAACGACCACTCCTCATCACGGTCAAACGCTCCCTATAACACTTCTGCGAGCAGGCCTTTCTAATCGACCTGGCCCAGGTATCCTGGAAGGATATTGACCTCATCCCGTCAGTCGAGGATACCTGGTCATTCTTTAAAAGTAATTTCCTCACCATCTTAGATAAGCATACCCCTTCAAAAAATGCAGAACTAAGAACAGATATAGCCCTTGGTTCACTCCAGACCTGACTGCCCTAGACCAGCACAAAAACATCCTGTGGCAGACTGCCATAGCATCGAATAGTCCCCACGATATGCAACTGTTCAGGGAAGTCAGGAACCAATATACGCAGTCAGTCAGGAAAGCAAAGGCTGTTTTTTTCAAACAGAAATTTGCATCCTGTAGCTCTAACTCCCAAAACTTTGGGGACACTAAAGTCCATGGAGAACAAGAGCACCTCCTCCCAGCTGCCCACTGCACTGAGGCTAGGTAACACGGTCTCCACTGATAAATCTATGATAATCAAAAATTTCAATAATCATTTCTCAACGGCTGGCTATGCCTTCCCCCTGGCTACTCCAACCCCGGCCAACAGCTCCGCCCCCCGCAGCTACTCTCCCAAGCCTCCCCAGCTTCTCCTTCACCCATATCCAGACAGCAGATGTTCTGAAAGAGCTGGAAAACCTGGACCAGAACAAATCAGCTGGGCTAGACAATCTGGACCCTCTCTTTCCAAAACTATCTTCCGCCATTGTTGCAACCCCTATTACCAGCCTGTTCAACCTCTCTTTCGTATCGTCCAAGATCACTAAAGATTGGAAAGCTGCCGTGGTCATCCCCCTCTTCAAAGGAGGTGACACCCTAGACCCAAACTGTTACAGACCCATATCTATCCTGCCCTGCCTATCTAAAGTCTTCGAAAGCCTAGTTAATAAACAGATCACTGACCATTTCGAATCCCACCATACCTTCTCCGCTGTGCAATCCGGCTTCCGAGCCGGTCACGGGTGCACCTCAGCCACGCTCAAGGTACTAACTGATATCAAAACCGTCATCGATAAAAGACAGTACTGTGCAGCTGTCTTCATCGACCTGGCCAAGGCTTTCAACTCTGTCAATCACCGAATTCTTATCGGCAGACTCAATAGCCTTGGTTTTTCTAATGACTGCCTCGCCTGGTTCACCAACTACTTTGCAGAAAGAGTTCAGTGTGTCAAATCGGAGGGCATATTTTCCGGACCTCTGGCCAGTCTATGGGGGTGCCACAGGGTTCAATTCTCGGGCCTGCTCTTTTCTCTGTATATATCAATGATTTTGCTCTTGCTGCGGGTGAATCCCTGATCCACCTCTACGCAGACGACACCAGTCTGTATACTTCTGGCCCTTCCTTGGACACTGTGCTAACTAACCTCCAAATGAGCTTCAATGCCATACAATACTCCTTCCGAGGCCTCCAACTGCTCTTAAACGCTAGTAAAACATAATGCATGCTTTTCAACCATTCGCTGCCCGTACCCGCCCGCCCGACTAGCATCACCACCCTGGACGGTTCCGACCTAGACTATGTGGACAACTATAAATACCTAGGTGTCTGGCTAGACTGTAAACTCTCCTTCCAGACTCATATTAAACATCTCCAATCCAAAATCAAATCTAGAATCGGCTTTCTATTTTGCAACAAAGCCTCCTTCACTCACGCCGCCAAACTTACCCTAGTAAAACTGACTATCCTACCGATCCTCGACGATGTCATCTACAAAATAGCTTCCAACACTCTACCCAGCAAACTGGATGCAGTCTATCACAGTGACATCCGTTTTGTTACCAAATCACCTTATACCACCCACCACTGCGACCTGTATGCTCTAGTCGGCTGGCCCTTGCTACATATTCGTCACCAGACTCACTGGCTCCAGGTCATCTATAAGTCAATGCTAGGTAAAGCTCCACCTTTTCCCAGTACACTGGTCACGATAACGATAACACGTAGCACACGTTCCAGCAGGTATATCTCACTGATCATCCCCAAAGCCAACACCTAATTTGGCCGCCTTTCCTTCCAGTTCTCTGCTGCCAGTGACTGGAACGAATTGCAAAAATGGCTGAAGTTGGAGACTTTTATTTCCCTCACCAACTTTAAACATCAACTATCTGAGCAGCTAACCGGTCACTGCAGCTGTACATAGTCCATCTGTCAATAGCCCACACAATCTACCTACCTCATCCCCATACTGTTTTTATTTTATTTACTTTTCTGCTCTTTTGCACACCAGCATCTCTTCTTGCACATCATCATCTGCTCATTTATCACTCCAGTGTTAATCTGTTAAATTGTAATTATTCACTCCTATGGCCTATTTATTGCCTCCCTCCTCATGCCTTTTGCACACACTGTATATAGACTATTTTTTCTACTGTGTCATTGACTTGTTTGTGTTATTGGCTCGTTTATTTTTTTACTCCATGTGTAACTCTGTGTTGTTGTCTGTGTCACACTGCTTTGGTTTTATCTTGGCCAGGTCGCAGTTGTAAATGAGAACTTGTTCTCAACTCGCCTACCTGGTAAAATAAAGGGGAAATATATATATATATATTTTAAAGTGCACACTTAGCTGACATTTGACGTTCGTTGAGCTTTCCTCCTTCACAGGCATACTGAAACATGTATTTTGTTTTTACAGTATCCCTCTGCATAATGTCACACCCTGAAACATGTTTTATATTATCCTGAACAAAAATATAAATCGATACCATAAGTCACCTCCAACGTCGTTTTAGAGAATTTGGCATTATGTCCAACCAGCCTCACAACCGCAGACCACGTGTAACCACGCCAACCCAGGACCTCCACATCTGGCTTCTTCACCTACGGGATCGTCTGAGGCCAGCCACCCGGACAAGAGGAATATTTCTGTCTATAATAAAGCCCTTTTGTGGGGAAAAAGTCCGTCTCAGTGGCTTTGCCCCTGCCCAGTCATATAAAATCCATAGATCAGGGCCTAATTTATTTATTTGAATTTACTTATATGTACTGTAACTCAGCAAAATCGTTTAAAATTGTTGCATGTCGCGTTTATATTTTTGTTTAGTATATATTTGACTCTGTTATACGGTTCTCAGAGGCTACAATGTGGCATTATACGGAAGTTGTAACGAGCAACGCTTGACTGCCATGCCCAGTTGCCAATTGTATCCAGTTTTTGAGTAGATCCGCCAATCAGCTTAAAGGGGCGGGAAGTGTCATTCTCCATCAGTGTTTGTTAAGCCGATACATTTTACACTTGCGTGTACACATTGAAAGGAGAGTAGACAGCAACCATGTCGTGTCCAGTGAATAAAGACACTAAAGGTAAGAAAAAGTCCTATTTGGAAGTTATAAAATACTATATGTATGTAGTGGTATTAGTAGTCTTGCAGTTTAATGTAATGTTGTGGTCACGGAAATCAAATAAGACAAATATGAAAGAAGAACTCTCAAAAGACATTTCGGAACCTTCCTGGGAAAGGAAACAAAAGAATAATACATCACTTGCTGAATGATGCAATGGATTTCACAATTCCCCCTCCATGTACTTCGCTTATCTCGAATATGTTTATAAGGTGTATGTACCGCATTATGTGTCAGTTTGTACTGTTGTTACAGTAGCCAAGATTGTTGTTCACTGTCAGATAAATCGCGTCACTACGCAATTGCCTGGGGACTAAGTTACTGACAGATAAGCACAGACCAGATTTTATATCAGATGTTATGTCAATGTTATCAGTGTACAGACTTGTTTCACAGGTCTGTGAAATCTTACTGTATTGTCTCATGTGGGATTTTTGTCTCTTCCAAGTCACAGGAAGCTTGGAAAAAGACAACAAAACATCCCAGACGACAGGTGAGTATGTACGGCCGATATAAGGTTAGGTAGGTCTAGGTGCCCAATGCTTGTAGAGACATATGCAGATGTACATTTAAAACCAAAACAGAAAGACTGTTTGAGGTACTGTTTTAACGAAACTACCTTATCTCACGAAATGTCATTTTACGAGACTCAAAGTACACGCTAATTATGTAATGGTTAACACAAACCTGTAGTTATTTCTCCGTTTGGCGTTTGCACTGAGCAATCACCTGAATCAAAGCAGTATACCCTCTTGTTCTCTCATTAATAACCCTTAACACAAGGAACATGAGGAAATGGAACAGCAGACGTTCCCCTTCATGCTTCACCCCACACCTGCAACAGCAGCACAAGTAAAGAGCATGTAAGATAGGAGAGCTTTGTCACTTTTTCTACTGGTCTTAACACCTGCAACCAGCCCATTGAAAACCACCAGGACTGGGTGCTTATTGAACAATGGCTGCTTGGCCCTGGAGTTGTAGCCTAATTCACAAACCTGTTTGCAGAGCTTAACATCAGACCCCCCCCCCCCCCCCCCCCCCCCCCAAATAAATCTTATCCCAAAAGCTTTGGAGACAATTTGCATCGAAACTGCCGAATGTTGAGATCTCAGAAAGCTGTAAAACCACTAGGCCTTTGAGAAGTCATAAGATAAATATTCATTCAAGATTGTCCTGTTCAGATCGTATGTTCCTTTCTCTTTATCAGGTCCTAGTGAGAACCTTACAGAAACAGATGGGTATTTCTGCAGGTAACTATTAGTAATGATATTACTCATTACAGTGTTATAAATGACTTGAATGTAATGAACACCTGGTTGAAATAAGACTTGAAGTGAACAGATAGTTCCTAATTTTTTGTGGTAACATAAGAAAGCTACACTTTCTCTTAACAAATGTCTCTCGTTCAGCTACACCCACTATGGCATAACAAGGTATTGGTATTGACAGGGGAGCATGTGTTTTTCCTTCAGCAGTTCTTTCTCTATGGACCCTGCGGAGGAGTACAAGATGAACCACAAGCGGCGAGGCCTGGCTCTCATCTTCAACCAGGAGCACTTCTTCTGGCATCTGAGGATGCCCCCCCGCAACGGGACCAATGCTGACCGCTCCAATCTGGTCAAAAGGTATACATGGCATCAGATAGGACCGTGCTTCATAACTCCCTATAGACCGGTTCAGTCAACTGTAGTGCTGATGGAGTTGTTTAAAATGTTCTTTGCCTAACCATGTTTGACACTTGATTTTTCTGATTCAGATTTGAGGACTTGAACTTTGAAGTGCAGGCCTTTGATAATCTGAAGGTGGAGGAAGTTCTGGATCAAATCAGTCAGGGTAAGCAGCACTTCTAGTCCTTCGATACCACCTCAAATCATCCGCTTAACACAGATACTGTATCAGTCACAGTCGGTATTATACTTCAGAATAAGAAATGATACATGTCTGATACTCTATAGCGGCTGAGGCCAACCATGCTGATGCAGACTGCTTCGTGTGCGTCTTTCTGAGCCACGGAGAGAACGACCACGTCTATGCTTACGACGACAAGATCGCTATCCAGGACATCACTGCCCTGTTCAAAGGAGACAAGTGTAAGAGCCTGGTGGGCAAGCCCAAGATCTTCATACTACAGGTAAGAGGTCAGATGATGAGATACCTTTTGAATAGATCCATTTGAGATGGTAACCTTTGACATTCAGTACTGTTGACTCATAGACCTAGAGACCATATCTGATGTTTGGGGGCCGGTGAAGGCATATCTTCCTCAGACACACTACTATTATTTGTAAACATTTATCCACATAACCACAAATATTTACTGCTAAATATATATATTTTTTATATATATAACCACCATCATATTGACGTTTTGACTGTTTTTGGTTCCTGATTTGATTGACACCGACAGGCGTGCCGTGGGGACAAGCATGACGATCCAGTGACCCCCATGGATGTGGTGGACAGCGAGGTGAAGACCAACGAGGTGGTGGTGGACGCTGGGGTGGTCTACACCCTCCCTGCTGGCGCTGACTTCATCATGTGT
The DNA here is from genome assembly GCF_013265735.2 of Oncorhynchus mykiss. Taxonomy (NCBI): domain Eukaryota; kingdom Metazoa; phylum Chordata; class Actinopteri; order Salmoniformes; family Salmonidae; genus Oncorhynchus; species Oncorhynchus mykiss. The sequence goes on along the minus strand of NC_048583.1, from coordinate 6,152,709 downwards.
TACTCTGTGGCTGAAGGTGAGGAACACATGGCACAGCTGATAGTCCATTACAGAAAACAAGAAGAAATACTGTAAACCTTGTGGTCGTAAATGAGGATAGATGCATAGATCAGTGATACATGGAGAATAAAGACATTCATTATTTTAATTCCTTATCAACAGACTCAGTTACTATTTTGTACCCAACTCCTTCTTACTGTGACTTGTATACAGTTATGCTGTTTAGACAATATCCTAAATAAGTTTCACTGTGTTTGTGTAATGGTGTTTGATCACTTGATTATCCTTTGCTTCTCATTTGGATTAATGGAATACAGATCTACCATACTTGTTCCCGGTCTCCCTGTGCAGGCTACTATTCCCACCGCGAGACGATCAACGGCTCCTGGTACATCCAGGACCTGTGTGGGGCCATGTGGAAGTTCGGAGATTCCCTGGAGTTCACGGAGCTCCTGACCCTGGTCAACAGGAAGGTGTCCATGAGGAGCGTCGGGAATTGTAACGACAAGACCGCCATCGGGAAGAAACAGGTCCCCTGCTTCGCGTCCATGCTCACCAGGAAGCTCTACTTCCGACCCAAGAAGCAGTAAGGTTTCCATCCACTGGGCAGCTATTACGTCATTCCTGAATCCTGCTGTAGTTGTTTTGAATGTTTTTTGGGGAGAAAGGTGGTCCTTGACTATAATGTCTGGTGGTTCTTTTTGTTAAACGTTTGTCTACATTATTTCGATGTTTGTCTTGAGAACCATGAAATACACTTCATCAAACTGTGCATATTCCCTTTATTCTAATCTTCTTTCCTATGAAACCAAATGGAGATCATGTCATTGGCTGATGATTGTGTATGCAGTGTTATTTTAACACACATTCTGTGGTGGCAAAACTGACCTAAAACAAAGCATGTACTATACTGGTGAAACCTGCTTGGCTGCTCGGCTTCAGGCTTTCCCTGTTGGTGTTGACAGAGGTCATGGGATGTACCTGCAGGGCAGGTAAAAGAGTGACATGAGAATGGTAATTTGAGCATTAACATTTCAAATGACTTTATTCTCAGTCTGTTTGTGGATAGCTATTTGTTAAGAGGGGATTCTTAGTCAGTAAAGGATTTTGCATCACCAGTCCCTTAAGGCCTTTCTCGAGAGAATACTGCTAATTCTTAGCATTGAGTAGTGGGTCCCTGGGCTTGATTTGTTTACATCAACTATCTGTGTCAAATATACAAAGAAATGTGCACATCGTTTAAAGGAAGAAGTGGCTCTGGGGTTAAATCCCTGCCTCTTGTGCTTTAGTCTACTACACATTTGCGCAAATGTCAAAATGACCAAGATAAGTGTTAGTTCCTGAAGTGTATTCATGGGGAAATCCCTTAAAAAAATAAACACTTAGTATCTCTCTTGAGATACAGGCATCTTCTCGCATAACCACTGCTGGTTACAGGGATGTGAACCCCAGGTATTAACCCTCATCAGTCCTCCAACCACTACAGTGTCAATAGAACCACACTTCAGTGACTGGGATCAAACCCATAATCTCACAGGAACAAGCCTTAAATCTGTGCCACCGATAGCTTCACACTTCAAAACACATATATTCATATGGTTGACATCGACAACGTACACTAAATCACAAGAGTAGAGATTTGAACCCACAACAGCTTGGTTGCAGGGCTGAGATTTAACCCCAAATCCTTCACACTTGAAGTGCTTCTCTTTGTATGTTAGACATCGACAGTTACAGAAACTGTCAATCAAGCACAATATATATGGATTAAACCCACAACCTCCAACCTATTACGCCAGGGACCCACTGTACCCACTGCCCCATTTGGTCCTCTGTAGTAGACAAGATGAAAAGACAGACAATGATGTGCCTCAATATGTTGTCTCCCCACTTGTTCTGTCAAAAGGGAATTTGTGTTGTTTCTGTTTGTACTTGGATGTGCTTAGCCTTTACAACTCAAATGTAGTTTTACATGTTTTGAAAGTGGCAGGCTAAACGTGAACAAATTCCAATGTGGAAAGTACCTCAGGGAGTCAAGTGTCTAAAAGACGTTAAGTAAACACTGCAGGTTTGGTCACATGACCTAAGGTACTACTCTGACTCAGGAAAATCAGTCCTATACATTGTTTACTGCCACTATGGTGCCTTTGTTTGGTCATTCAAATCAATGGCCTTTTAATTAACTATAAAAAATAACAGCTTTTTACCATTGTTCTTTGTTATTGAGGGTATTTGACAACTGTTTTCAACTTAAGATACTTTATTGGTCAATTACACCCCCCCCCACATCCCATCTGGGCTGGGATTGGAAACCCTCTGGTTGCTGGCTCGCATCTCTAACCACTTGGCTACCTGTCGCTCCAATACTGAACAACTTTAACAGTACCAATCTTTTTAAATACCATTTTTATACACCACATGACTACAGGCATATTCTTCAGCCAGAAAATATGCGCACGTGTGCATTATGTAACTCAGATAAGACAACTCAGGGTACCAATCAACCGACCATCTTATGTTTAACAAATAAATAATTGTTAGTCACCTGGGAGATATTTACTAAAGCAATGACAATGCATGAGGTATTACTCATTTGTATGTGAACCTGAGTGCTGGACACCAATTCATGTTTCTATTTCTGAATTGTTCAAGAAAATGAGGACCATTTTAGTCTCCATGGGTGAATATAAGGAACCACTGCTTAGTAAGAGTAATGTACTTTTCTTGTTTTGTGGTCCACCAGGGAAATGTATCTCTGACCTTTTGGGAGATTGGGTTTGCACTAATAGCATTTGGAGAGGTGCGTGGGGCTCCTATTGAGTTAGAATCTCTCATTTATAAAATGACAGTTGTAAAACTGTTGAAATAAAATATTGAAATGTAATTTGTGTTCAGTCTCAGTTCCTCTTAATCTTTGTAAACGTTCAGAATGGATCATCTCATTATATACACATCACTATTCATAACTTTGCTCTTCTATAGAAATGACACTAGCTACTATATTGAATTACGGCAATGGCCAGGAATGCAGAGAAAATATGGTTAGTATTCAGGAAGATGCTTTCTCATATGATATTTATTACTATACTTCTATTACCACAAATGACTTACAACATTGTAACCGGTGTAAACCAAAACTCTAAAATGATCTGCAGGGTTAGTAAGAAAAATGCATTGTTATCAAAATAAATGGGAAGAAATGCTGCTGCTCAGTAGTCCTTCAGTTTGACGGTGTGTGTGTGTGTGGTGCTGCTCTTCATGGCTGGCTCTGGATCTGTTCTACAGGGAGCTGAAGTTGGGTTGGATTCCTTAGACGTCTCAAATCTTCTTCCACCTAAGGATGACACACACACACACACACACACGATCAGCAGAAGCCCCTTTATAGACTGAATACATCAGTGGAAAGTCCAATAAGCAGTGAGCAGAAATTCTGAAGTGCCTTGTATAAGTAAGTATAGCAACATACCGAAGCCAACTCCTCTCTCAGCTCATTGTACTTCTGCACGTTGAAGCGCTCCTTCTTGGCACCCTTGTGGAAGTAATACAGGAACTGCCTGTCTTTGGCATCTGGATACACATAATCCTACAGAGGACAACAACCATGATCCATCTGGATAGACATAATCCTACAGAGGACAACAACCATGATCCATCTGGTGCAGACTAACTTGTGTATCACTTCTCACTCATAGTTATCTGGGTTTAAATTCTAACTTGAGATAACTGAACCTCTGTGTAAATGATGCACGGATGTCATTAGGAGATATGATCAGAATACAGGTGATACACCTCGAAGCGTAACAGAGGAATGTTGGTTTGTATCAGCCTCCTTGTTGTGGCATGGATGTACACAGTTCGTACTGTACTTTTTGAAGATACTTACAAAAGTCTTATAAAATCATTTAGACGCAGGACACAGGTGCTGTGGGACCAACTGGAAGGTTTACCGGTCAGACCATGTCGTGCTTCTTCTATACAGTGCATGCTATACACATTGCAGCCACAGGAGGGCAGACATACGTGGAGATTTCTCTGTTACACTTCTAAGTGCTTATCACCTGTGTTTTGATTTCATCAACCATTGATGTCAATGCAGAGGTTTGTAGAAGTTTGACTGCACACAGTTATCTAAAGTTAGAACTCAACCCTGATAATTACTGCCTTCATACTGTACAGCGTATGGCAATGAAGGTCACTTATGAGAACTTGACTACTCCAAGTTGTTGTAAGGAGACCAGGTGTGACTGAAATGAAAATGAAAGCCTTTTGTTCAAGTGCCCTGTAGTGACAGTACTTTTTGTGCACACAAGGGGGAGACACTGTCTTGACTACTTGTATTGAGACCGTGCTGGACATGGGTCTTCCTGTCCTTCCAGTCCTGTACTGTACCTGCTTGGTGAGGACATAGTAGGAGAAGACTCCGATGCTGGTGCAGTAGGTGAGGAAGTAGGTGACGGGCTCCATGACATCCCAGGAGTACACCCACCAGGTGAGCCAGGCCAAGGCCCCGCCCTGCACAGACAGCAGGGCCACACCTGTCCACAGAGTCCTGGAGGAGTGGAACTCTGCACTGCGCGCCAGCTGTGCCTTCACCTGTACAGGGAACGCACAGGAGACAGAGGTTACTAGTGATAGCTAAAACAAACTCTCACACTCATGCAATCTTATCTTTGAAGATTTACCGCGACAGCTTTATGGTTGTCGATCAAAGGGATAGGTAGTAGGAGTCACACAGAGATGAGACAAGAGACGCAAGAGAGAGAAAAAAAGAGAGGAGATACTGACAGACAGAAGGAAAGAGAAAGAACAAGAGAGAAACGGAGTCAGAAGTACACCCCTCCGGTACCTGTTCCAGAGGTGAGAGGTCCTGTTTGAGTCCATCCAGTCTCTCCAGCAGCTGCCTCTCCTTCAGCAGGTGGTGGTCAGGCAGGTGGAGGGCCGTGTGGAGCAGCTGCACCATGTGCTTCATGTCCTCCACGTCCACCACATGCTCACTGGACACACTGGACGCCTCTGGACACACAACATGGGTGGAATTCATTACAACACAGTCACTCTGGGAACTCATGGCAAAATGATTATTATTACACTGGGAACATGGATCACTATTCCACCAATTCCACCCCAGACTGGAGGTTGATAATGACGATGAGGAGGAGGATGAGGATCCTGCTGATACTCAAGTGACTAATGATGTTTCTTTTTAGAATTACTGATAAAGATCAATTGATATCTCATCCTCATCCTCTGTAGATGTGTGATCTGTGGTCCTCTGTAGCTGTGTGATCGGTGGTCCTCTGTAGCTGTGTGATCGGTGGTCCTCTGTAGCTGTGTGATCTGTGGTCCTCTGTAGCTGTGTGATCTGTGGTCCTCTGTAGCTGTGTGATCTGTGGTCCTCTGTAGCTGTGTGATCTGTGGTCCTCTGTAGATGTGTGATCTGTGGTCCTCTGTAGCTGTGTGATCTGTGGTCCTCTGTAGCTGTGTGATCTGTGGTCCTCTGTAGCTGTGTGATCTGTGGTCCTCTGTAGCTGTGTGATCTGTGGTCCTCTGTAGCTGTGTGATCTGTGGTCCTCTGTAGCTGTGTGATCTGTGGTCCTCTGTAGCTGTGTGATCTGTGGTCCTCTGTAGCTGTGTGATCGGTGGTCCTCTGTAGCTGTGTGATCGGTGGTCCTCTGTAGCTGTGTGATCGGTGGTCCTCTGTAGCTGTGTGATCGGTGGTCCTCTGTAGCTGTGTGATCGGTGGTCCTCTGTAGCTGTGTGATCGGTGGTCCTCTGTAGCTGTGTGATCTGTGGTCCTCTGTAGCTGTGTGATCGGTGGTCCTCTGTAGCTTTGTGATCTGTGGTCCTCTGTAGCTGTGTGATCTGTGGTCCTCTGTAGCTGTGTGATCTGTGGTCCTCTGTAGCTGTGTGATCTGTGGTCCTCTGTAGCTGTGTGATCTGTGGTCCTCTGTAGCTGTGTGACTGGTGGTCCTCTGTAGCTGTGTGACTGGTGGTCCTCTGTAGCTGTGTGACTGGTGGTCCTCTGTAGCTGTGTGACTGGTGGTCCTCTGTAGCTGTGTGACTGGTGGTCCTCTGTAGCTGTGT